>NW_004797507.1:762164-764049 GCF_000002075.1 Aplysia californica
CCCCCCCCAACCTAACCAAACATAAAATGACGTGGAATTAAATAAATAAGAATAAATGAAAATAGAATCAAATAAGACTGAGTAAATAAGAAGTCTAAGGCCAAAACAAATAAAAAGAGCATTTCTTTTTTCAAAATCGAAAGTTAATTCGCATCAGCTGCAGTGGGGTTACCGAGCATTGTTAATATTGTGTGAGATACAACTGAGAGAGAGAGAGAGAGAGAGAGAGAGAGAGAGAGAGAGAGAGAGAGAGAGCGAAAGAGAGAGAGAGAGGGAGAGAGAGAGGGGGGGAGGGGTAGAGAGAATGTTAATGGAGCAATGCTGTTTCAGCATGCAACATAATGTAAGCATAAATATCTGTCCTTGTGGTTTTATACATCCCGCATAATTCGATCATTTTTGCCATATTTCTGATTATTTTCCTTAACCATTCTTTGTTAAAATTAACAGAATCGCATAATTTCACATTTTCGGGCTCAGTTTGCATAATTTCAGAAGAATTTTTCTAGCATAAAACGACGGGAACAGAAATATGCATGTATATGTAGACCTACATATCTACTTTCTTTCTTATCGATTTTTACAACACCACAGCAAATGTAAACGACTAATGCAATTTTTTTCTGCGTGATAAATCTAGATCTAAATAAAACTGTCATTGCCATCGTAATGGCACTCCCCTCGATGTGTGGTGTGCACGCGCTGGGTCCGTTGTGAGTAATGAGTAATGTAGAAAAATTTAACATTATATTTTAATTTAATTTATGTGCAGACAACTTTTGCGCAGCTTCTATGGGCCCAAAAAACGTTTTTTCATTTGAAATTCAACAACTCGTTTTGATTGGCCGAGACGGAAACATCTCTTCCTTTTAATCTTTTAATGACGTGTAATTATTGTAATAACTCTATTGATTGGCTGGGATAAAAGATGTATGTGATTGTGTGTGTGTGTGTGTGTGTGTGTGTGTGTGTGTGTGTGTGTGTGTGTGAAGGTGAAGGTGTTTTGAGTCCTCGCCCCTACTCCGCATGCGATAAAATTGGTCAGTCAAGCACATTCCTTCAAAAGATTTCAGACAATTTTTCTAGTAAATTCTAGCCCCTTTAGTCGGTAAAATTTGGCATCCACATTTCAAATTCAGAATCAATGCAGTGGAAACTGTAATAGTGTAACTAAGAGTAAGCCAAGAAGAGGATCCAACCCAAGTCCATGGAATCTGCTTTTGACACACATGGTGCTACAGCGCAGTCTATGATCTATCTATTACTACTAATAAGTACAGTGGAAACCTGATATAACCATAGATGTACACTATTTTAAAGGGGGTAACTCTATGGATATAACAGGGATGGTGGGACCAGAGAATAAAATCCTGTTATAAAAAAAAAAAAAAAAGTTATATCAGATCCCTGTTAAGTCAGAAATGCAAGGGGGGTAAGCATTTGTGGACTAATCCAGCTGTTTTTATTCATGGGTAGTTTCCCTTGCACATGACACATTACACGTGCGTGTAGCTAGGTAGGGATAGATCGAAGTCTGCAGCGTACCGCAACTCCCTTCTCGCTTCACCCGCTGCGAGTGCTTGCTCCATCACTGCGTTACTCTCTCTCTCTCTCTCTCTCTCTCTCTCTTACTTTTTACACATTGTTAACGAGCCTTTGTCCCTGCTATAACCGATTGGGCTCCGATGAGGCAAGAGTGGGAAAAGACGGGGATTTAAAAAATCCCTGCAATTACCGGACCCTGTTATTACCGGGCCTGTTTTATATATATATATATCTAGACAATAGATTTATGTCAGTCAAAATTGGCAATGATGTGTCAGACAGGTTACCTCTAAAGTACGGAGTTCCCCAGGGTTCGGTCCTTGGCCCTGTCATCTTTACA
>NW_004797507.1:765385-776673 GCF_000002075.1 Aplysia californica
TATATATATTATATATTATGGTTTCCTCTGTATTACAGTTGACTCTGCTTGTGTGTTGAACTCGCTTGAACTTCGGTTTTAAGTCAAGTAGGCCTACAGTGGAACTCGGATTCAACGAGAACTCGGATTCAACGAGATGAGATAGATTCCCCGTTTTTTTCTTTCTTTAAAACCAATAAAAATTAATCCGGATTCAATGAGCACTAAAAATAAACCAGTGAGCTCGGATTCAACGAGTTTGCTTCCAGGGTGAACAGCCCCGGCAGACGTGGCTTCGCTCATTTTTCTCTCAGAACGAACTTTTTCCATTCCCGGAAACATCCATTATTGCACCTTCTTCGTGAACCATTATTCACTTAGCCGATTGCATGCGACCAATCAGCAGCCTTTTTTCATACCAACACATGCGTAGTTGGGTAGTTGGCACGCGCACGTGTCTACTCTGGCGTGTGTCGGGGTCGGGAGGGGTGGTCTGCACACGTGTGGCTGTGTGTGCGTGTCGGGGAGGGGGGGGGGGGAAGCACTAGCTTTGAACGTCGCAGATACAAACATGTCAGTCTTTTACCCCCTTGGCAACTGGTCGTTATTACAATGATAAGCTAGTCTTGACGTAGAACTACGTAATGAATTGTGCACCGATGGAATCAAAAGTTGCCGTATGGCTCTACATAGAAACACAACTTTTTGGTAAACAATCGAGATGATACAGGCGCGTGCATTTGGACGAATCGGTCTTCTTTTATTTTTTACACAGCTCATAATATTATGCAGGCACTAGCTCTACTTGTGACTTCTCTTTATAAATACATTACTTGCTCAGTGCCTGTAATTATCTACACAAAACCTCGTGTTTGATAACGAACACTCGGATTCAACGAGATTTTAGGTCAGGCCCGGCGACCTCGTTGAATCCGAGTTCCCAAAAATTAAGTTGAACTTCGGACGAGTTGATTCCTCCCCCGCGAAAATAAACCAATGCATAGTCAACTAAATTCATCATCAACCCCAAGAAACTGCTCGGACTGCCGTAGTCTCGGATACAGTGCACAGCAGTGTACAAACAATGGAAACCTGATATGACAGGGACGGGATGGTGGGAGTAGAGAAAATGTCCTGTTATATCCGATCCCTGTTAAAGTTAAATCAGACTGAGAAATGCAAGGAAAGTAAGCATTTGCGGACTAATCCAGCTGTACTTACTTATTCAAGGGTAGTTTCCTTTGCCACAAGTACCCACGAACAGGGGTTTTGACAGTAACTTTCTCCTTGCCTCTAAACCACATCAGAAGAGCTTGGTCCACAGCATCTGCATCGGGTAGTCTCATCTTCGTAAATCTTTCGATCCAGAGCAAACTTTCCATTGGAGTATGCTGCCACTATCTTCTCTCTATCCTTGATAATGGAGTGAATCGACCCTTGTGGAAGGTCCAAGTAACGACAAACTCTGCCAGTGGAGCTTGCTTTTTGTCAACAGCCTGGATTATTTCGTAGGCCTATTTTTGTCAATTGAAAGGCAGTTTCTCGTGCGCTTGACATCGTTGGTGACACATTACGCGTGCGTGTTGCTAGGTTTCGGGCTAGATCGAGGTCTGCAGCACACCAGAGCCCTCTCTCGCTTCACACACTGTGTATACTTGCAGTGGCATTGCTTGTTCCATCTCTCTCTCTCTTTTACTTTTTCCACTGTTAACGAGCCTTTGTCCCTGCTATTACACTATTACTAGTATTACCGGTTGTGCTCCGAAGAGGCCCTGTTATTGCTGGTAACTTTTAATAGTGACAAAGTCAAAGAGTAGGAAAAAACGGGGATTAAAAAAATTTCTGTTGTTATTACCGGGCCTGTTATAACTTATACATATGGTTTCCACTGTATATCATGAACGATAAAATGAGAAGAACCCCCCCCCCCCCCCCAACTTAACACTAGATCTAGCTCTACCTCTAATATTTATTTATAACTTATAAGATGCTAAAATATTATTTTTAAAAAAAGTAGGCCTAAGGCCTCCTCTGCAACCATATATTGAAACTGAAGCTCTGCAAGACCATTTATTTAACAGGGGTTCGAACCACAACTTACTTATTCAGTTTCTTCAGTTTACCAGAATTACCATTACATGTATTTTTAAGTCTGTGTGTAACTTTGTCCTAGGCTAGATCCTATGTCCACGCCCGCGGCTGTGTGCATCTCTCTGCCTTCCTCTCCGCCCGTGTGAGTGTGTGTCTCCATCACTGGCGTTCTCTGTGTTTCTCCACACTCCACTGCTGCAGTGTAAACTGTGTTCGAACTTCGATGGGTCATCGTGAAAGTATTGACTGTCTTGTAATGAAGCGTGCCTAAAGCCGAAGTTACCGTGCTTAAAAGGCGTGTAATTTATATTATATAGCAAAAATTCGGTAAGAGCCGTTTAGCGTGCTTAAGTCCGAAACTTGCTTTAAGCCGGCGTGCTTATATTATGGCCGGCACGGACTGTACAAGAATCAAGGACATACAGTGTTTTAACATGTAGCCTGCTTGTAAACTTGAAGCTAAGGCAAAGCACACTATCCATCTTCCTGTCGTTTTGTTTTAGCTTTAGTAAGAGTTTTACGGCACTTGCAACACAATAAGGTCATATAAGTGCTGAAGACTAGGTGTTACAAGGGAGTAACAAACATGAAAAAGGAGTGGAGAGAAGGACGATAGATATTTGAAAAGAAAGAAGAAGCAAACCACACTAGAGCACCCGCCAACCACCCACACTTATCACTAACCCCCCCCCCCAAAAAAAACCCCCAAGTACTGCCTCCTCTGCAACCAGCCTGAAACTGAAGCAATGATGTTACTGGGACACACATGCATGCCCAAATCAAAGCACTGCTCTGCAAGACCATTTAACAGGGGTTCGAACTTCAACTTATTCAGTTTACCGGAATTACCATTACAAGAGTCAAAGACATATAATAGTGTTTTTTACTACATGTACATGATGTACCTGCGAACCTGAATCTTAGGCAAAGCACACTATCCATCTTCCTGTTGTTTTAAGTTTGGAGTTTCACAACACCTGCAACACATTTAGGTCATACTGGTGCCTAAGACAAGAGGAGTTTGTAACCCAGTAACAAAAATAGAAGAAGAGAAGAGAACGATAGATGTTATAGCTTTAGTAAGAGTTTTACAGCACTTGCAACACAATAAGGTAACAAGTGCCAGAGATTAGAAGATACAAGAGAGTAAAAATTGCAAAAAAGGAGGAGAGATCAGGATGATAGATGTTCGACAGGAAAGGAGCAAAGCACCTGCCAACCACCCACAGTCAATTTTCTTGTCAGTTGCCCCGTGAAGAGAAAAGATAAAAGCGTTTAGTCAGAGTAAGAGTCTGTAGCACCTGAAACACAAATAGATTAGAGGTGTTACAAGTAGAATAGTAACATAAAAAGAAAACTGTGACTGTGAAGCGGGATAAAGACGATAGATGCGTGATGAGAAAAGGGCAAATGACACCAAAGCATCAACAAAATAACAATAGAAAATGCCACAAAAAACAACAAAAGAAACAAAAAAACAACAACAACAAAACAAAAAAACCCCGAACACTTTAACTAAATTAGACCCAGTGCTTTATTCTTTAACAGCATATTTCCTCTGAGGGTACAGGCGGTTTTTCCTCATCTCTTTCTTGCTCTTGATGGATCGCTCGTAGGGAGTGAGGGCCCGTCGGATGGCGCGCGTCTTCTTCAGACGCAGGTCCTTGGGCTTGTGGGATCTCTGGCGGTAGAAACGCCTCAGGTTCTCCTTCTGCTTCTGGTTGATCACAGTGAGGACACGGGCCACGGACTTGCGCACCGTGTAGCTGGAAGAAAAATACACAGCGTGATGGTAGTATTTCTTATAACATCAATAATAAATAGCATATTTATGCTGCGCATTTCAATTTTCTTAAAAAACACTCAATGCCCATAAAGTAAAAAAAAAAAGAGATCACATCTTACAAATCAACTGACATGTCTGTACTGCAACATAGATTAATTTCAGTTTCAAGTTCAGTAATAGTTTTACAGCACTTACAAAACACAAATAGTCATTTATCAGTGCAGAAGATTAGGTGTCATTACTAGATAGCACCAACAGGCTAAGAAAAGGAGGAGAGAGCAGGACAATAGATGTTCGACAGGAATGAAGGAGCAAACCACACGAAAGAGCACGCTTATCATCCATCCACATTGATTTTTTTGTTTGGACGGAGTCAAGGGCTTAATAATAATCTTACAAAGAGAGAAAGAGGTCACCATGGGGTCTGCAAGGAGCCAATTTCAAACTTCAGACTGCTGGTCTGTTAGCGTAACTAAAGTTGTCCTTTGCGACAGGATACCGAGTAGCTAAAGAGAAACACTCAGGGTTTTTAGCAAAGATTGTAATGTTGCCCTTTGCAATAAAACCACACAAACACAAAGATTGCTTTGTATGGTTGTGAGCCAGGCGTACACAATAAAATAACACAAAACAGTTATTGATTAAGGAGGGAAATTTTGGGGGATGAAATGGTATACACAGATTCAGCATCAACACAGAAAAAAACTCATTTCAAGACTCAACAACATCAAAATGATGCACAACTGTCATGTAAATGTGCGACCATGAGCATGAACTCTTGAGAAACATTGACGTAAACACACACTCAATATTATATCCAACCCCCCATCCAGTTGGGAACTTTCCGAATGAGACAAGGCATGTTCCGAAGGGTGCAAAAATCTCAACAACTCAGCATATACTCAGAACAACTACTATTGCACATGTAAAACCAAACAAGAATCATCACCCAGCCCTCCAAAAGTATCAGGACAATTTAAACACATTTGTAATAGAAAGGATGAAAGAACAGAGATTGACAATTTAACAGGAACCCCCCACCCCCCTCCCAAAAGTACAAATTTCCCACACAACCCCCTAATCTGGAACCCCAAGAATCTGACGACAATGTCCTTTGCGACAGGATACTGAGTAGCTACAGTAAAACACTCAGGGTTTTTAGCAAAGTTTGTAATATTGCCCTTGACAATAAAACCACACAAATAATAATTCATTTGCATGGTTGTGAGCCAGGCTTCCGTAATCACAGTAAAAATTCAACAATCTAAGTGTTAGGTGGACTTGTTACGATGAAGTCACGAGTGCAAGAATTCTGACAATCGAACACAAAAAAGTTGTAGGCTACTTAAAACGAGAGCTGAATAAAAAAACAACAACCTGAACAATCAGGACACATTTTGTAGCAGTAGATACAGCCCATCCCCAAATCAGCACAAATCTACCCCAAAACCCCCTCGATAACAGCTCTTACAGAAAAGCAATGTCCTTTGCGACAGGATACTGAGTAGCTACAGCAAATCACTCAGGGTTTTTAGCAAAGTTTGTAATATTGCCCTTGGTAAAGAAACCACACAAATAATGATTCATTTGCATGGCTGTGAGCCAGGCTTCTGTAATCACTGTCAAAATCACACGCAGGGAAAAATTCTACAATCTAATTCTAAGTGTTAGGCTTAGACAAGACTTGTTACGATGAAGTCACAAGTGCAAGAATTCTGACAACCGAATACAAAAAAGTTGTACTTAAAACAGCGAGAGCTGAATAAAAAAAACCCCTGAACAATCAGGACACATACATTTTGTAGTATTAGACACGACCCATCCACAAATCAATCGTAAAAAACCCCCAGATAGCATATTAAAAGAAAGGCAATGTCCTTTGCGACAGGATACTGAGTAGCTACAGTAAAACACTCAGGGTTTTTAGCAAAGATAGTAATGTTGCCCTTCATAATGAAACCATACAAACAATGATTCATTTGCATGGTTGTGAGCCAGGCTTCTGTAATCCAAGTCAAAATAATAAATTACACGTAGGGAAAAGATCTACAATCTAAGTATTAGGCTTAGCCTGACTTGTTACGGTGAAGTCATGAATGCAAAAATTCTGACAAACGAACACAAATAAATTGTTTGTACAAAGAACAGCGAGAGCTGAGATAAAAAACCTGAACAATCAGGACGCATTTTGTGGTAATAGACATGGCACATCCCCAAATCAGCACAAATCTACCTTAAAAAAACCCCCTAGATAGCAACTCTTAAAGCAAGGCAATGTCCTTTGCGACAGGATACTGAGAATACAGTAAAACAATCAGGGTTTTTAGCAAAGTTTGTGATGTTGCCCTTGATCAAGAAACCACACAAAGTAATATTTCTTCGCATGGTTGTGAGCCAGGCATGTCCAGACCTACTAATCTATTAGCAGAAACATACACAAAGCTGAAAAATGAGGTTTTGAATCCTGAAAGTTATAAATCTAGGTTTGTTTAAAAGTAAAAAGAAGCACACAAACACAATAATGGTAATTTAGTGCAGAGCAAAAGTAATCAGGACCCCCCCCCCGGCAATTAAAGTAAAGAAGTAGGACCTACCAGTGGCACCCCCCGACCACCAGCGAATCTGGGTTTGCCATGCATTACAAGCAAAAACAAATATTAAAAACAATGTAGGTTAATCCTTGAACAATCCCACAACCATCAAAAAGTCTCACTATTTGAGATACATCCTGTCACATGCAGAAAAAAGAAAAACTTGTGACATATGTGAAATCACGTAGACATCCTCCCTCCCAAATACAAACCACAAAAACTCAACAACAGTAATTCCTACAGCACAACAATGTTCTTTGCGACAGGATCCTGAGAAGCTACAGCAAAACACTCAGGGTTTTAAGCAAAGATTTTAATTTTGCCTTTTGCAATGAAACCAGACAAATTATCAATTCATTTGAATGGTTTTGAGCTAGGCTCCTAAAAACTCTACAACAAATTTACAGTACATGAACAAAAAAAATAATGGGGTTCCTTAAAAAACAAAGTTCTGAACACAACGGAAGACTTTGAGCTTGGGACTGCTCTGTAATCCTGTATAAAAAGATAAAATGTCACGCTTCTCTCCTAAGCCAAAGCTCAAGACCAACCCAGCACTGGAGGAATGCAACAACATATGACCTTGAATGACGCGGCCCACAGGTGACACAAATCTAAACCCCCACCATTTGAACAACTGTTTTATCTCTTTCATGACATGTGGGGAAACAACCCCAAAACAACATTATTCTTTCAGAGAAAACATTCACTATAGGGAAGGGGGAACCTCTCACTGCATCACCGACTACCCCATCAATGATCTGGTACTTTATATAAAAAAAACCCCAATTAGGAACATATCAGTTGGAAGAATTTTTTAAAGTTTGTAAAAAAAAACAAAAAAACACTGCACTAACTAGAACGAATCAGTCCTATCGATCCATAAAAAGTATTAAACATCACATGTTTCAGACTTTAAAAGTTTCATCATTTTCGTTCTAGCAGTGCGGAGTACTAAAAATTGTACATGTGTTCACTACACTAAAAAACATCAAGACTCAAAACCACAAGGTAGGTGTAAAAATCAAAATAAGCATTTTCAAACTTTTCTGCAAGAATCCCAAAGACATTAACTAACAGCCTCAATTGACAAAAACCTTTGATTTGAAAAACAAAAACAAAAAACAAATCCTTGAACAATCCCACAACCATCAAAAAGTCTCACTATTTGAGATACATTCTGTCACATGCAGAAAAAAGAAAAACTTGTGACATATGTGAAATCACGTAGACATCCTCCCTCCCAAATACAAACCACAAAAACTCAACAACAGTAATTCCTACAGCACAACAATGTTCTTTGCGACAGGATCCTGAGAAGCTACAGCAAAACACTCAGGGTTTTAAGCAAAGATTTTAATTTTGCCTTTTGCAATGAAACCAGACAAATTAATTCATTTGAATGGTTTTGAGCTAGGCTTCTAAAAACTCTACAACAAATTTACAGTACATGAAAAAAATAAAATAATGGGGTTCCTTTAAAAACTAAGTTCTGAACACAACGGAAGACTTTGAGCCTGGGACTGCTCTGTAATCCTGTATAAAAAGATAAAACGTCACGCACTATTTCGATGGATCCCCAAAAAGTTTACTTTGAAGAATACAGCCCATTTTCCAAAAGCATCTCTTTAAAATAATGGTGAAGCAAGTCCCCCTTCTCTCCTAAGCCAAAGCTCAAGACCAACCCAGCACTGGAGAATGCAACAACATATGACCTTGAATGACGCGGCCCACAGGTGACACAAATCTAAACCCCCACCATTTGAACAACTGTTTTATCTCTTTCATGACATGTGGGGAAACAACCCCAAAACAACATTATTCTTTCAGAGAAAACATTCACTATAGGGAAGGGGGAACCTCTCACTGCATCACCGACTACCCCATCAATGATCTGGTACTTCATATATTAAAAAACAAAAAAACAATTAGGAACATGATATCACAGCTAGAAGAATTTTTTAAAGTTTGTAAAAAAAACAAACAACAACAACAAAAAAAATCCCAAAACAACAATAACAAAACACTGCACTAACTAGAACGAATCAGTCCTATCGATCCATAAAAAGTATTAAACATCACATGTTTCAGACTTTAAAAGTTTCATCATTTTCGTTCTAGCAGTGCGGAGTACTAAAAATTGTACATGTGTTCACTACACTAAAAAACATCAAGACTCAAAACCACAAGGTAGGTGTAAAAATCAAAATAAGCATTTTCAAACTTTTCTGCAAGAATCCCAAAGACATTAACTAACAGCCTCAATTGACAAAAACCTTTGATTTGAAAAACCAAAAAAAAAAAAAACAAACTATCCTCTATCCCCCCCCCCCCCCCCCCCACCAGCTATTCAATTAAAAAATATGACACTGCCCAAGAGGACCACCTGTGTAAAATGAGCAATTTTCTCCCAGACACTGGATGGTCATCTCGAACAGGACCTACATAAAATACATTAATGCCTTACATTTTTGCCAGCTTAGCAGCAGCACCTCCTGTAACCTTGGCAACCCGGAGAGTTTGGAGCTCCTGAAAAAAACAACACAAAACGACAGCTCAAAACAAAACCATATCTTCACACCGCACGGGCAAAACAAACAAAATAATACGAGAGTATAACCAAGTTGGAGCAAGTCAGGCCTATCGATCCATCTGTAACTTACATCAGCGTGTGTCAGTCACTAGATATTCATCATTCTTTCTCCAACATGAGAGACTGAACCAAACAAGACAATGAGCATCTGAACCAAACTTTTTTTCTCTTAACCATCTCAGGTTTGACACGGCCACAAAAAAAACCCAACAACAACCCACTATACAATTAGCTCTCACCCCCCCCCCCCCCCAATCCAAATCCAGAAAAGACAGATATGGGATTTCACAATAAAGTAACATTTCAAAATCTTTATCCAGTGTCCAGCTACATAAGGAAGCTGTACACCACGTAAAAAAAAATAAATAAATCCAGAACTCCATTAAAAACAAACAAACAAACCTTTTACTGTCTGAACAACCCCTCTAAACCCAAGACTATCTGTTGGTCCCACAAAATTCAATTCAAATTATCCACTCTATACATCCATGAATATCGGTTTAAACCCCAGGACAAACTTTACAACTTAGAACAAGTCAGTCCTATCGATCCAATTTAAAGAAGGAAACATCATGCTTCAGACTTCAAATTTTCATCACTCTTGTTCCAGAGGGTTTTACAAAAATTACAAGTAAACCAGAAAAAACATCATTTGTGCCATGATGCGGTGGTAATCAGGCGTTCATTCCTTTTTGGGCATGTGGAGCCTGGTATCAGCTGAAAGCTTATTTATTTGTCTTGCTTTCGATGATGGGAAAAACCCCACCCATTTATCTTGAATAGAAATCAAGATATTTAAAATTGTAGGAGGTCGGGGTAGCTGGTTTCAGAGGTAGAATTAACGAGAACATGACTGCTAAAGTTTGGCACTTTCAATAGCCTAGGTCATTGAAAACCGACATTTTTTATGCCTCTATTAAAGGTTTATCTGTAACATTCACACAGAAATGTTTTTTAAATGAACATAAAAGGTGTTGAAAAAAGAGAGGTGAAAATGACCAAACTGGCAGAAAAATAAATGTTTCTTTGATTTCATTATTTTGATGGTGCCTGATTTCTAACATTTTATAAAAAGAAAACAAATAAGGTACTCATAGACACAACCCTAAACTTCGCGTCTAAGGCAAGGAGGAAAAAATAGGCAAAGTTGGTTCAACTGACTAAAAAACAACACTGCAAAATAGAACAAGTCAGTCCTATCGATCCAATTAAAAGTAAAAATACATCATGTTTCAGACAATAATTGTTCATCATTCTCATTCCAGCAGTGTTAGGTAGGTCAGCAAATTAGTACACTACTGGGAAAAATTGATCAAATCCCAGCAAACCAATGGTAAACCATAAGTTAAGCATTTGTCACAAAGTCACAAAGGCCAAAATAATCTGCAAATCATACAGCACTCACATTTTTCAGCTCATCCAACTGTTTTAGAAGGTCTTCCTTCGTCTTTCCACGGAGGTCCTTCGCTTTAACTTTTGCCTGAGAAGTAAGAAAGGTTTGACTATCATCACCACGTGCCATGATAAAAAGGGTATGCCCATACATTTGACCATGCTCCAATTTAGTACAAATGACCACCTGCATATATATATCCAAGACACCCCCCCCCCCCCCGCTGTATTAAATTTTTTTTTTATTATACACTCCAAGAGCACCTTCCATCTACTGACTTCAAGTAAAGGACCACTTGCAAACACTCTTGAGTGGTATTTTTGGGTCGACTGGCACAAGGCGTTCTTGGACCGATTCAGTGGCTTAATGGCGCTGCCGTAAACGGACAAAGACAGTGTGACACTGCAAGCCTTCTGGCAACTTCTCGGGCTCCAACTCCATCCTGCAGCCATGCCACAGCTCTGGCACGATCAAAGTCTCTCAGCTTTCGTCTCTGTAGCATATTGATGCGATACTGGATTTTGCACAAATGGCGGCTTACATTGCCACTAAAGGTCTAAAGTGAGTACAGTCCAAGACCGTGATTTATTTAAGATGTGCACCAGAATCTTAACTGAGGAATGTCAATGGTGTGGCAGTGTAATAGAGTCAGATACCAGTGTGTAATACAGTCGGATATCAGTGTAGCCGAGTCAGATCCAGTGTAGTAGAGTCAGATACCACGTAGTAGAGTGGGTCAGATACATACTCATTAAAATGCTATAAATGGTGAATACCACTTTAGACAAACTATAATAAAGAAAACACACAAAAATGCTAAACAATAACATGAGCAGACAGTCGTGTTTACATATC
>NW_004797507.1:777335-780207 GCF_000002075.1 Aplysia californica
GGGGCATTTTTGGCGGGCTACTTCCGGTGAAACTCTGAGTGCTTCTAGGGTTAATAATAAGTTCTTATTGATATTGTGTTTGTTGGGGTGGTGGCTCGTTCTGGAAGTCCTTCCGTAAATAGATTAGTGTCACGAAAAAGAACCACACTGAAAGAAAGAACAATGAAATCCCCTTGGCCATGGCAAATGGAACTTTCACGATTCCACTTTGACTCTGGCCTGGGCGATGGGCAGGGGCAGGGCCGAATAACAAAACAACAGATGAAGTCAAGTGTGGTGGTTGCAGACAAGAGTCAATACGTTTCATGAACATGATGGGAGAAAAGGTAGGCTGCGAAACAAAAACACACCAGTAAGTAGGGTGACAGCGTATAAACGTCTAAACAGAAACTTTTCAAAATGTTGAACGTACAGAAAATAATAATCTGAAGTAAATACAAAATTAAAAATGTTTGATGACTTCGATGTGGTTGGTTGGGTTGTCGGTAATAGGTACAAGTCATTTGTGAGGCGATCAGAAACGCAGGAGTCAACAATCATACGTTGATTACAAAAATATTGAATCAGATAAATGGTAATAGGCCCATACAAGCGATACAGTTATAAAATGTAGATCTTAAGACTCTAGTATCACGGATTCAGAAAGATGCATAACCCCTCTTACCATTTTGATCGGCAGTAAACCTGGAAAAGAAAGACCTGGTAAGTAGCCAAGTTTGACTTCCGCTATTTTCTATTTGCACTGTGAATATGAATCAGCACTATTGAAATTTGTATAACTATTAGAGTAAATTTTATATTTTAATTTGATGCACCAAGGAGGATAAGTATATTGTAATTGCTCATACAGGGATAAATAGCTCAATAAATGTAGATACTACTTCCACAATAATGGTGTACAAATAGCGGTGTATCCGTTGTCACTTCCGGGGTGGATGAGGAAGCGAGCAAATCAGAAGACTTCGTGATAGAGGCTCAGGATACAGAAACACAATGGCGAAAAATACCGGCTCAAGCAAGTTCAGAAAAGTTGATGTGGATCAGTATGATGAGGACAGGTAATTACTTTAAAAGGTTGAGTTTCTACCCACTTTAAGTCTGTATCAGTAGCAGAATTGTTTGTTCAGAGATCTTGCTCTCCAGTGGACATCATTGACGAGATCTACGACACACCTGCTGTGTTTGTTCAGTAGTCATCAGTGCTCGAGTCACACCCACTCATAGCCAAACATCCGAATGTCCCATAGTCTTCTTGTGAACTTATGGATAAGTTGTTCTTTTCTGGGATTTAGCATCAAGTAAGGGGATACTTGACTGCTTGTATCAGCTGAGTGAAGTTGAATGGATAGGAATAAAACAGGAGGAGGAATCTCACTGTAAAAAGGACAGAGATCTATAACTAATACAACACTACCTTACTGGCACTGGGCAGTTCAGTGACAGTTTTCAGTCATTGTGACAAGGAAGAAGATTCTGAAATGATCACTGACACTGTAGTGTTTTTCATGATGACTAACGATTTACAGGTCCAGCCTGTGCATTGAATGTTTTTGAGGAACTGTGATGATATTGAAACTTGTAATTAGATCTAGATCTAGCTAGTCTATAAATTATAGATAATGCCTAGATTCAGGCCAGGTTATCATAGAAGACTGTATCTCATTGACCTAGGCTATAAATAAAAGAATAAGAATACTACAGGCTGTTATGAGATGAAGGAATAAAGACATTCATATTGGTGACAGATTTTCCTTCTTTGATGGCTATATATCTCTCAGTCTAGTGCTCTTTACTCTTTAGGCTAGTCGCTTTTTAAATTGTTTTCAGAGGGTAGGCTTTTTTATTATAAAATATTATAACTTGGCCCTACAAAATTTAGAAACTATAATTGGGCCTGAACTGGAATTGCTATGCAATCCTGTTTTAAAAAAAAATCCTGATTTTAAAGTTGTTAAACTATAGGCCTATTCAAATACTACACTTGCACTTGAAAGTTGACCTGCTTTCGAACTCTAATGTTTGGGGTTACCATCCACAATGGGCACCCCATATTTGGGTTAGGGTTAGATGATGTTGGTCGGCTGGTCCTCTGCGGAACTCCTTCCAAAGAATTGCTTCCTAGGGTTTCATTTATTAAAAAAAAATTCCTTGTGTACTCACAACATTTTTTTGCTTTTCCTCAGATTTGTAGATGCAGATGAAGATGGGGATCAGGGTGACCAGGGACCAAACGAGAGTGAAGTCAACAGTTTACTCACCAGATATCCTTGACTGCTATGAGGCTATGAATTAAATAGACGATTTGAAATA
The DNA here is from genome assembly GCF_000002075.1 of Aplysia californica. Taxonomy (NCBI): domain Eukaryota; kingdom Metazoa; phylum Mollusca; class Gastropoda; order Aplysiida; family Aplysiidae; genus Aplysia; species Aplysia californica. Next base: position 779,646 of record NW_004797507.1, read on the forward strand.
AGAAGGCAGAAAAATAGATCCCTGAAATCATGCAAAATGTTTGGGATCTGTTCAATTAGATTTTGTTTGTATATATATCATATATCTACGGTACATGTTGCTGTAGCTCAATTAGTTTTTTAAATTCACTTACACAAAAATGTAATTTTCAGAGCTTGAATCCAAGGCAGATGGTTCAAACTTTTTTTTCCCTTCGGCATAGCCTGAGGAATATTTCTCCCCAGTGTCAGCCCACTGTTCTCACAACGGGTGCTCAGCATGGTCTGTTGTGTGTTCAGCATTGGGTTTAAAAGCTTAATTAGACATGAATATATTAGAGTTCTGATAAAGGAAACAAATAAGAAAGATGTCAACTAATAGTTTCAAAGCTATTCTTTAACTTGAACAAAATATTATTGTTCTGTGAATTTTTATGTCCTTGACATTTCACACAGACAAATATCAAGATGCCTTATTACTTGTCCTGAACAATGCCCCCATTAGCTGCAAGAACCAAGCTGTAAAGGTATGCAGGTTTTAAAAAAATTTTGTCTTGGTTTTTTTTTTTTATATTCTTTTTTTT
>NW_004797507.1:780307-787807 GCF_000002075.1 Aplysia californica
TCATCTCATCTCATCTTATCTTATCTTATCTTATCTTATCTTATCTTATCTTATCTTATTTTATCTTATCTTATAACCGTTGTCCTAACCCACAGCCCTGAAATGCAAGCTGTACACTGCATGGCTGACTTTTTCGCCTTTACAAGAACGTCCAGATAGCTCCGCTATGATTAGAACCACGGTACTTACGAACCTTTTCATAATTTACATGTTTTCCAAATCGCTAGATCTACCTCAGAATTGCAAAGTTTTATCTGACCGTTTTTGGGGCCGTTTTGAGTTACTGTTTGAGACCATGAGGTCAGAAAGCAAGTACTTTATCCGCTGTGTCAGAATCGTAAGATTAATCTGAGTCGTTATCAAGATATTTCAAGAACTGCGTTCGAAAAGATGAAACTCAAAGTGTTTGACGTCAAATGTGAGGCAGCGTGGTGGAATCAGACTATCGTTAATTTTTGGACATGTAGAGTTATTGGTGTCATCTTAACGTTTCTTCATCAGTCCTTATTTGTATGAAAAAAGTATCCATTTATCTTGAATACAAGTTGATATACTTGCAATTGAAGGGGGGGGGGGGAGGACTCTGATTAGTAGTAACAATAGTGGCTGTTGCAGTTGTTTTTGTTAATTGAAGTTAGAGGCTCACCAGGTGCCTTGAACTTTTGAGAGTGGTTTTGCTTTTCATGGTTTTGCCAGTAATACAAGTAATTGGAAGGTTCGACAGAACTAGTTTTACTCTTATTTATTATAATTTCTCCTTTGTTCCTGTCTGTCTGCTTTGCTTTTTCACACACACCTCAGAAGGCGGTCTTGTGTTTCTGAAACAACTGAAGATGGACATTCAGAATTGGGGTAGTTGTTGAATGGGAGGTCCCTTGTCATTCTCAAGAGAGTCCGGTATTGTTACTTTTCAGGGAGCTGTGAGGACTATATGACGATGAATTGTGTCCTGTCACAGAGAAAAAATGCTTTATAAATATGCAAAACAAAACAGTCCGTAATCGGTGTTCTACTCTTTAATTTCCCAACGCTCGTTTGAATTTAGTTAAGGGTAGAACCACATTTCCAACTTCACTCTCTCTTGGAAAATTCAAGACACAAAACTTTGTGCGTAGTCTTCTTCTGCTCATCTTTTCTTGTCGCCGGAGAACTGAGGCTAATTATCCTTTAGAAGATTATGTTTATTTTATGTTTGTTTACTTGTTTACTTTGTACTCCACACTTCTTCCTTGTTGCATCATTTACTTCTTTGCCATCCCTACCGCTGTGATATATCATTTTACCTTCATCCACTCTTTCTCTGTTCCTATGCAGAATTTCTAGTGACAACAAAGTTGACTACTTGTTTTGACTACAATTTTAAGCTATTATGAATCATTTTTGCTTTACATTCGCAACAGAAAAGGGACATTAGATTTAAAATGAAAGAAAAGAGGACTCGGGAATTTATACTAAATTTGAACTCCTTGCTTCTTTTAACTCTCCGCCCCCCACTCTCTCCACCACAGGACCGTGCAGCCAATTTGGTGGTGCGTGTGCTGACCTCCTTCAAAGGAGACATTGACCAGTGCGTCAAGTCTCTGGATAGCAAAAATGTCGACACACTGATGAAGTACATCTACCGGGGATTTGAGATGCCTTCTGAGAACAGCAGTGCTGTCCTCCTTACCTGGCATCAGAAAGTGAGTGGATTATTGCTGAAATACTCTGAAAGAGACAGATTTTTGTTTTTTAGATAAGATAAGATTTATCTTTATTGTTAAGACACTAACTAATCTGTTTTCTTGGTGTTTAACCACATGCATGCGTGAACATACACATGCGCACATACACTCACACACACACACACACACACACACACACACACACACACACACACACACACACACACACATACACATACACTCACAATGCATGTGTCATGGTGAAATAAGGCACTCATCAAAATAATGAAATCAAAGAAAACTACATACTGTTATTGTGCAAAATACAGACGATCCTGCTGTGAGTAATGTGGTCCAATCTTTTTATAGCTGCAGCTTTCAAAGAGAAAACTCAAACCGAACAGTACTATTTTTTTTGTACATTCAACAATGGTTTTTTAAAGTATAACGAAGCACACACATGCTTGCACCAGTACACCCAACCACAGACAGAGACTTGGTAAACTTAACCTTGTCTATCTTTGTCCTTTGCTGAGGAGATATCATCAAGCTGCTACCTTTTTGGCCTGAGTGAAACTGAGGCCAAAATACAACTGATGAACCACTGAACTCCTTGACATCTGCTTAAGTATAGTGATGTAAGATTAAAATTATACTCCAAATCATTTCAAAGAAAAAAACTGCATTTGGCCTAAGTCGACTGTGACATTGATTTTCCCTTGTAATTTGGCCTAAGTCTGGCATAGGCCAATTCGTCTCTCTTTCATTTTAGTGGGCAAGTTTCTTACTCCCAGTCTTGGGTCTAACTGTCCATTTCAGTCTTTTCAAAATGGCCTAAGTCTTTCAGAATTTAAAAACGAGAGAAAAACAATTTTGCTCAAGTCATTTCGCTAAACGGCTTAAGTCAGAGGCCACAGTCATGAAACGGCCTGTGTCAGTCACATCCCATAATTTTGGTTTTTATTGGAAAATAACTTTCAGCAGTAATGAGGGACGATAAATTAATTAGCTCTGGAAATTTTGGGCTGTAAGTGCATTTTTCAGTTACTGAGACAGTTTAAAAAAAAATTATCTCTGAAGTGTAAGAAATGACTTGGGCCAAAAAGGTAGCAGCTTGACGATATGGTCACTCCAAGTAATGATGCTGTGTAGGGTTTTTCATCCACTTCTTCTACTTGAAAAAGAATAAACTTTGTTGAAGAACCAATGGTTTTTGTACCAATATATTTCGGAAGATTGTCAAGTTTCAACATTTGTTTGATTTCGTTTGTTTTTAATTTCGCGGTATGTCAATAGTCAATATGTTGACCAGCCTGAACGCAATCCTACTGCCAATACACTCTTAGCTTTGCCAGATTCTAATTCTTTTGCTTTTCAGTTTCTATTTTACGTAGTCAGACATTTCTGTAGTTTTGTTTTGGAAATTTATGTTTAGATTTTAGAACATTTTTTTGGATAGATCTATATTCATCTTTGAATTTCCTTACTTTTTCGTGGACACTTAAAAAAAATATCTCTGAAGTAATGATATGTATGACATTGTTTAGTTTTGTTGTTGCTTTTTTTCCCCCAGGCATTTGCAGCAGGTGGTCTGGGCAGCATAATGCGGGTAATGACTGACAGGAAGCGAGTGTAGCTGCAGTCTGGGACGTCTGTGTTTGCATGTTTTGATGATGGACTTGAAAGTTTTAAATCTGTTTTTTCTTTTTTTTTTCTGCTTTTGTTTTAAGGAATTGACTTGTGAGAATGTTTCCTCATCTGTAACACATCTTCAAGTTGTTTGCCACGCCCACATTATAATTAAAAACCTGCAGCAGACATCAAACCTTTGGCGAGGGTACGCTGTGCCGTAGCTTTCATCCGGAATATTATCATCTTTTCATGTGATAGGAGATAGATTTTTTTTTTTTTCTGTAATATCTTTTATTTTTGTCTACTGTTTTTGATCTCATCGCTTCAGAAAAGTGGGTGTCTGTGCCTTTTCTGCAATGAGATGATATTTGGTTTTAGGTTTCGTGTATGGCTGCATAAAGTTTTTGAAAAACGCAGAGCATCTTGCCCGGCTGTGATGATGGTTCCTCTGTAGGTGTCTTTTTTCTTGTTGTTTTAGCAGAGGACGGTGAGATAGGGGTCCTTCAGGTTATAGCTTGGTATCAATATCTCTAGATGAATATTTATAATTGAATGTTTGTTAGCTTCATTAATAAAAGAATTATTTGATATGATTTGGGTTGATAATTGTTGTCGCAGTTGGAAATATAAGCTGAGGTATGCTGAATTTGTCAGGTATGAGTACATTTTTCTTTAATTGATTTTGGGCAGAAAAAAATGGTTTTCCTGGGTATTTCACTTGAGTATGTAAACTTTTGAAATAAATGTCAACAGCCTAGGTGTTTCCCAAATGTTTGGTCAGGAGAGTTTGTTTAATTTTTTAGTAGAGCCTAGTGTAGCATTAGTGTTTATTTACAGTTTTGCATTGCTTTTTCTTGTCAACAGAGGGCTAGACAGCCGAGCTTTGCCAGCTATTTTTATTATTATTCCTTTTATTCTGTGCACCTTGTGATGAGATGTTGGTGACACGAGGGTGCCTTTTCTTTTCTCCTTCTTTTAAACCACTTACGTTTAATTTCCTTACGTCTGAAAGCTCACTAGTAGGTTTCGGATAGTTTAAATTGTGTATCTTGTATGACAGTTATCATGTACTGTTTTGTGGAATGATAGTCAACTTGCCTTTTGGGTGCAAATCAATAAGTTGTAGAAGTCTTTCCTGGTGTTGGTGGTTGCTTTGTGTTATTTCAGGAGTGTCTGACTGGCTGCTTTACGTGGTGTTCCCTGTCTTTTGACTCTCTGTGTTTAAAACAGAGAACCAACTGCCATTTTTGTCTGTGCTCGATTGGACAGAAGGAAGACTTCTTTTAAAAATATTGAGACTAGGGTCCTTCAGATTTGATTTGCACTCAAAGAAGTCCTAATTTATACTACATGGAGAGCTAGTATTGTCTTGAGCGAATGATTGCTGCAGTTTGAGGATTTTCGTCCAATTAGAAAATATATCTCTATAATTACTCATGAGCCAATGGAAGGATACAGTTTGAATTCTCTTGAAAACCTTTGGAGTTATAGAAATGCTTTGAAAAACAAAACATGAGCCTTAAGAGTGTAACTGATTTCTGTGTGTTTGATTTGTCCACATTCCATGTATTTGTATTTTAGTTTTGGGGGAAATATGAATGTTAAGTGCTTCAAAGTATTTCTGAGTATTCTGTGCTTGCTGAAACTGATTCCAAACCGGTCAAAAAACCTTTACGTTTTTGGTATAGAAAAGGAATACTGTGGCTGGAAAGGCGAACGGGAGTTGTGGGATGAGAAAGGAGTACGAATATTTGCTCTCTCTCTGTCTCTCTCTCTACTCTATGTGCACAATTTCATTGAGGATTAATTTTGGTCACAAGACATGTTCCTCTCTACATCTTGAGGAAGGTTAAGGAAGGAAGGTTAAGGAAAGCCACTAGGAGGTTTAAGTGCTATAGCTTATATTCTGTATGAATCAATGTGGTTGCTTGACTTTGTCTTCCACGTTGTTGTTTGTGCTACAGTGTGGAAGTAGGTGTGATCTAAGTCATGTTGATGGGGACGAAAAAAGACCTTCATTTAAGAAAATGAAAAAAGGAAACAATTTAGGTACGCTCTTTGGTCGTTCATCGTGTTGGCAGAATTCAATTTGTTTTACCCAGGTTTTCAGTCTCGTTCACACAGCAGTTTACCTTCCATGTTGGCGGCCAGACAGCGAGAACTAACTCCCTGAATAGTGGACACAGAACCGCCAAGTACTCTGATAAGATCGGAGCTAACCTTTTTTTTTTGTCTTTGGAACACTGTTTTCTTTTTAAAATTCTGTTTCCATCTGTCTTACGCAACTTGGCATAAATGATGTCAAAATGCTCATGTTTATTTGCATGTAAATTGCGCATTTGCACTATGCAATTTGCATGCAGATTGTGTATTTGCAATAAACATTTATTTGCCACATTCAGTTCGCAACGTAATCTGAATTTACGGAGATGTTTTTCCTCCCCAAACTTTAAGTTTTTGAGGGAGGATCCTGAGGAAAATTCTTTTTTTTTTTTTTTTTTTTTTTTGGCTAACGGAGGGGTTGGCAGGTCTGTGGGCAGGGCAGTGTTTGTTTGGTCAACTCTTGGAATATATTGCAAGGTTTTCTTCGCTCTATTTATATGTGTTTGTGCTGCAAGTATTAGTGTGCGTGTGTTTGTGTGATTGAGTGTGTGTGTGTGTGTACTTGTATTTGTTTAGGATGTTTGGCAGACAAGCAGCATTTCTTGCGCTACACGTATTATTATTATGGCAAAATGTTACTCTGTTATTCCTCTTTTATTCTTTCGGATCCTGTTATCGCATGATAAGACATTAACTAAGTTCAGGTTCGGTACATACCTTGAATACGAACAATTTGTACTCACTCTTGCAAACCTTGAATATGTTCATGATTTCTTGTATATGTCAAAATGAATAAAATTATAAATGCACGAGGAAGATTTCTGTTGTAGTTGTGACGTATTTGATTACGGTACTCTTTTCAAGTGAAGTTGTCATCATTTTGTTTTCTTTTATTCCGGAGGGATTTGTTTTTGTGGTGACTTTATTTTTCTTCCCTTGTTCTATTTCTTGTCTCAGTTTTATCTGGCTCTAGTTTGTTGTAGTTTTGTTTTGTATTTATTTTTGTTTTGTTTTGTTTGTTTTTTGCTTTTGTTTTCTACTTCCTTTCTTCTGTCTTTAAATGTTTGACTTCTCAACTGTTGTTTGGAGGGCGGCTGTGGTTTTACCTTCTTTTCTCTCCCTCTTTTTACTTTCCTTTTTTCTTAGCTGTTTGTTTACCTCAAACAGACTTAGTGATTGGTTGACGGGTGCTCTGGTGTGGTTTGCTCCTTCTTTCCTATCAAACATCTATCGTCTTTATCTCCCCTCCTTCTTTTTTGTTTATGTTACTCTCTAGTAACACATCTATTCTTTGGCACTTATATGACCTTATTGTGTTGCAAGTGCAGATAAACTCTTACTAGTGGGTGGTTGACGGGTGCTCTGGTGTGGTTTGCTTCTTCTTTCCTATCTAATATCTTTCATCCTGATCTCTCCTTCTTTTTTTGTTTGTTACCCTCTTGTAACACCTCTAATCTTCGGCACTTCTATGACCTTATTGTGTTGCAAATGCCGTAAAACTCTTACTAAAACTAAAAACTCTTACTAAAACTAAAACAGAAGTAGCACTGCTTTATCCAATAACCCAAGAGATTTTGACGAAGGGACACAACCGCGGTTTTAACGCTTTATGAAAACTTAATTACACAGCTACTTCCCTTTTGAATCTAACCACCAACAGCGGGCAGAGACCCCAAATGGAAAGGAAGATACTGGGTATAACAATAAGAACACAATATTATTAATTAGAATTGTGTCACAACACGGTGGAGTCAGGCGCTCGTCAGTTTTTAGGCGTCTGGCGTTATTGGTATCATTTTATGGTTTGTTCATTTGTTTGATTTTGATGAAATTATCCATCTTTCTTGAATAGAAGTCAGGGGCGAAGCGTCTATATAATCAAATAATCACTGCTTCCCTTCCTAATTTTGAAACGTTGTAGCAGTCAAATTCACCCATAAACGTAAACGTTATAAATTAAATGTAAAAAGACGTTTCATAATCAACAATGAACAGTATGCCTAACATTCAAAACGGTTTCACTGCCACAGAAATAGCCTGCTCACCCCTCTCGGGCCACTCCATAAGCAGTCACAAGCTTTGATTAAATAAGCTTAAAGTG
>NW_004797507.1:792807-803471 GCF_000002075.1 Aplysia californica
TCAGCAGTTCGGGTTCGTTCAGTGTGGAGTTTTAGGTGTTTTTTTTTTTAAATTTTAGGCCTAATGACCTCTCGCCTTTCATTCTAAAGTCAAATTAAACGAAGAAAACAATCACCCCTTCCTCTGGAAGAGGTTTTTTTGTCAGCGTAACCATTTTAAAAAAGCGTTCTTCCGAAATTTATTTTAAAACTTGCTAGTTTCACTTTGATTTTTAAAAACTCAAGTAGAGTAACTCTGTTCGCAAAGGGTGCGCATTTGCAAAGAGGGCGCCACCAAATTATGAGGACACTTTTTTAATTGGCTCAAAGAGAGGAGTGGCCCCTCTTGCTATGTAGACTCTTTGACCACACTTTAATTAGATGGCATCGATATCTTAGAAATGGGCAAGGGACAAGAAACAATACAATTGAAGACTTCCGGGGAAAAAACGACAGTAGTCACAAACTGAAAATCGTGATGGTACCAATTTTTAACGCTATTTAACTCATAACTGTATTCTGTTTAACTGTTGGTTAATTATTGTTGTTAGATTTACCATTCAACCACGCTTAACAATAAACCACCAGTCAAACAAATGGGAAGTTATGAGTCCACAAGCTTTTAAAATTGGCACTCTCAACAATTTTTAGTTTGTGACTACAGTCGTTTTCCCCCTGTGCTCTTCTATTGGTTTCGTGTAACCCCAAGTCTCTCTCTTTCACTTGGCGATCCATGAATGACCCAATGGTTCATTGAGGACTGCATGGGTCACCCGATCAATGCGCGGTGATGTTTATCATTATTATATCAAAAGTTTCCACGAGGACCAAAGCCTACGACTGAGACTTCTCCAAATCGTCTCGTGTGGGAACGGGTAAATAGGCAGGAACATCCGGCAAGTTAATTACTGATTATCGTGTGAACGGAAAACTCTCTCGACGGTTGAGAAAAAAATGGTGATGTTATGGTTTAGGTTTAACGCCCCTATCAACACTATTAGGTTACTTAGGAGGCGGGACCTCTGAGTTTAATGTCTATCTCCGATCTCCGAAAGGACCGAGGTAAGTGGGACTTTCGTGTTAAGTGTCGATGGCTGTTCTTAGGATGTGTGTTTTTTAAAAATAGCAGCTGAACTAGGATTTTCAAAAAACAAAACAAAACAAAAACAAAAATAAAACAAACAAACAAACAAAGAAAAAAAAAAACAAACAAACCAAAAACAAATCAAAAACTGAAAAAAAAACCTACAAACACAAACAACGTGGGGTTGCCATGCTAGGCTACTGATTGACTCGTTAGCAGCTGTTATTGCTATCATCATGTCGCTACCGCTTAGAAATACAAAGTGTTGTCCGCTATTTTTGGCTGTTTTGCGTTACTAAAACCACGAAGTCAGAAACCAAATGTGCTATCTGCTCTATCAAAATCGTAAGATTATTCGGAGAAGTCATCAAGACATTCATAGTTATTAGTTGCTTTAAAAAAAAGGCTTGATTTGTTGTGAAAATCAAACTTTTAACGTCAAATTTCTCTAAACTAGGTACTGAGCAGATAGAACTTTGTAATTCTGGGATAGTGATGTGTTATAGTCTGCTCCAGAAGAAGAAATACATGCTAGGATTGGGATTAGAAAGAACATGACAATGCGTTCTTTAATTATCAAGTCTCTCCATTCACTTGATTCAGACCTGTCCAATCACCACCACCTTCCACAACCGTTCCATATCTACCCACAGCTCTACTAATCATCATCATCATCATCATCATCATCATCATCATCATCATCATCATCATCATCACATCATCATCATCATGATCATCATCATGATCATCATCATGATCATCATCATCATCATCATCATCATCATCATCATCATCATCATCATCATCATCACATCATCATCATCATGATCATCATGATGATGATGATGATGATGATGATCATCATCATCATCATCATCATCATCATCATCATCATCATCATCATCATCATCATCATCATCATCATCTACAGCAACAGCGACAACGTCAGAAACATGAAGTTCCGTCGATTCAAGAGAATTTTCATCAAGAACACACAACCCAAGGCACTGCTCGCTCTGTGCTGCCTCACGTGCATGGCCATGGTTCTACTCAGTCGTTTCTTCGGGTAAGTCAGTGAGTCTTAGTTTCCGTAAGGTTTTACGGCACTCGCACCTGCAAAAGGTCATAAGAGCGCCAACGTCAGTGAGTCTGTCCTGCCTTTGGTTTCCTTGGTTTCTCGTAATAATACGTGTCACAACGCGGTGATATCAGGCTCTCCTCCATTTTTGTCCGTGTAAAGCTATTGGTATCATTTTAAAGATTGTCCATTAGTCTTGCTTTGGATGAAAAAAAATCCATTATCTTGAATAGAAGTCGAGATATTTGTGAATGAAGGTGGTGGGAGTCACCTGGTTCAAGAGGTAAGATTAGTGAGAAAATGGCCGCCAAAGATTAGTTATTTCCTTAGCTTGAGAGTCCGTGGAAAGTGAAAATTTCCATTTTTGTGTGCCTTTAATCAACGTTTTTCAGTAAAATCCACTCAGAATTGTATTCTTTAATGGGCTTGAAAGATGTTGAGACAACCCCCCCCCCACCAACCCCACGAAAATTGCATAAAAATTCAGAAACCTGGGGGAAAATGCCAGTTTCTTCACTTTGATTATTTTGACGAACGCCTGATCTCACCACGCTGCCTCACATATATTATAAAAAAATCAGAAACACGAATAATTGACATATGGTTACCTCAGATTTACAAAGTTCTATCTTACATTATTGGCCGTTTTGAGTAACTAAGACAATGAGGTTTGAAACCAAATTTAATGTTCTATCTGCTCTATCAAAATCGTACTAAGATTGTTCGGAGTCGTTATCAAGATATTCAACGAATTGCATTCACATTTCTCAAAACTAGGTACTGAGCAGATAGAACTGTATAATTCTGAAGTAGAGATAGGTGTCATGACGCGGTGGAATCAGGCCCTGTTAATTTTTTGGTGGGCATGTGAAGTTATTGGTATCCTCGTAACCCTATCCGTACGCCTTGGGGTCATTTTGTACCCCGGGGTTGTTTTCTTCACATTTCAGAATACTCCTATGTAGTACAAAGATCTCTTTGAAACTTTCAGCATTTTTCAAAAAACAACAACATTTTGATAGACTGCTATGCAAAGTGTACGGATCGGATGAACGAGTAAATTTCCTCCTTGGAAAGATGGGGCACAGAGTTCCCCACGTCGTATGGATACAATAGTAAAACACGACGTACGGATTGGGTTAAGTGGTGGCACAGTACTTAGTTTTGAAAAATTTGACGGGACAAATTTTGAGTTTCACACACAACATGTTGAGCTTTTTCGAATGCAATTCTTTAAAAATCGGTTTTGGATACCAAAATCGAATTTTGAGTTTCACACACAACATGTTAAGCTTTTTCGAATGCAATTCTTTAAATATCCCCCCCCCCCCACACACACACATACACACACACACCAATCCACATGTAATTGCTCCCACGTCGGTCGCCTGATAAAACCGTGAATTCCCCAAATTTTCGAAAATTGTTTTTTTGGGCATATTTTGATACAGCTCGGTGAGATACATGTCCCTGTAAAACAGTTTTTCAATTATCTCAACTCAAACGTGCATTCTGACGTAATAAGAAAAATCGTGAATAAACATCGTGCCCCAAAAGTCGCCTGGTGAAACCGAGAATCCCACACCTGTGTGGAATTCACGATTTCATCAGTCGGTTTATGACTCGCGGGGCTGACCGTTGGCGCCGTGAACGCCTCTTTAGACCATTGAAATATGGGCGACTGCGTTGAGCAAACATAATGGTTGGTCAGTATTCACGGTTTCCAGGCCAAAGATTATAATTTATGATGTCGACTGCATGCGTTTTGCAGGAAAATCTCTCTGTTTCATAATCAAAATGTGTATTTCCTGGATGCAGGACTGGTACTGTTTCATAACGACTGTCAAATTCGAATGTGTAATGTGTGTTCCCTTCTAATAGTGGTCATACAATTTTGATCTTGCTCATTTGCCCCCCCCAAAAAATTTTTTTTTTTAAATTGACGTAGTCAAGTATAAATTACAAGTATTTTTCCGTGTTGTATCACAACCCAAACTTGTTTGACATTGAAAGCTCTTTGATTTGACATCAGAGTTCCCTAACGAGAAAAGGAATTTTGAGAAGCCGAGCAATGTGAACCATTTTGGGCATCAAAGAAAGCTATAGAAAATACAACACGGAAATAGTAGAAGAACCAGACTTCAATGAAGAAAAAGTATCATTCAAAGTACACGATGCGTTGGAACAGATCAAAGGTGCTTTTTTAACCTCCGAGAGAGTAAGAGAGGAAGAGAGAGAGAGAGAGAGAGAGAGAGAGAGAGGGGGCAGCAATAAGCAATACAAATCAAGAGATAGGACGATTAAAAAAAAAATGAACTGTAACCCAGATGTGGTTGCTGAACCAAATCAATGGACTACTCACTATTAAAAGACAACAACAGAACAACCATCTGAACAACTATCTTTGTTTTTGTTTGGACTTTGACACGGGGAGACAGAAAGTCAACGGTATTCTCAACTCGAAAGAGTACAATTTAAGCAAAAGCGATACACCAAGCTGAAAGATGCACACTTGGGTTTATCATCTGAAACAGAATGACCAGAAAATCAAAGTTTGCAGGATGTTGATATCTATGACCGAGCTCACCCATTGTAAATTGCTCTAGAAAAGCCAGCCCATGCCAGTTTCATCATCGCCTGGCTCACCCAGAACGGACCAAAACTTTTCACTATTCCCTACCCCGGGCTAACTTCTTCATATTTTTCAAATGTTTTTCCACTTTTCTGCTCATCATTCTCTGCGACTTTTCTACAGGTTCCACATGGTCTTCCCTTGATCGTTTAAGCTGTTAACTCCAAATTAAAACTTTTTTTTGTTATGTAGCGGCCTGATTTCCAAATGGTATGCTCAGTCCAATCCATCTCCACTGCTTTCTTCTGAAAATTTTCTGGTCCTTACTTCCTCATTGCTGACTCTGTCTGTCTATCTGATCCTGAGGAACTTCCCAAGACACTTGTTGATGACAACCTGGATCCTCCAGAACGTTGTAAAGAGTGCTTTAGAAGAACACAGCCCAGTTGCACCACTAGACAATCCACAAGGGGCGTGCAAGCCAAGGAGTTTCTGCTCACATCTGTGGACATGCTTCTGAAGATTCCCACTCACTATTGCCAGCAAAGCTCTAGAAAACTGTATCTTGATCCCTGATTCTGTAATCTGTTGGAGCTTGAAACTGCCTGCACTGGTCAGGGACAATCTGCCTTGTATGTCAGGCTACTCAAATATGTGTAGATGAAAAGAACATGTTGATCTATGAGTAAAAAAAAAAAGATCAATGTGAATTGTGCGTGAGTTTTGAGGCTTGACAACGTCAGGAATCTCACATCTCAGAAAAGAACATGACAAAGAAAGGGCACGCAATGGTTAAAACCTTTTTACTATGCTCGTAGGCAAGAAGACCTTGTGATTATTTGCCTGAATTTTCAGGGTGTACTTTTGTCATTGTCTATTAATTCATCTAGCTCTTGTTACAGAAACATGCACATAATCTTCAATACGACCTCGTATGGTGCTATCTATTACTTATGACAAAAGGCACAAGGTGGTTTGATTGCAAATGAATTCAGTCACAAGTTGTTTGATGGACTTTTTTAAAAACGTGCACAAATACGTAGAGGGTTATAACAATATATTATTATACAGCTACGGATGTGTGCGTGTGTGTGTGTGTGTGTGTGTGTGTGTGTGTGTGTGTGTGTGTGTGAGTGTGTGTGTAGGTGTGTGGGTGTTTGTGTGTGTGTGTGTGTGTGTGTGTGTGTGTGTGTGTGTGTGTGTGCGTGTGAGTGTGAGTGTGTGTATCAGCACAAAAATTGCATCTATTTCTAATGCCGTGGGTGTCTTTTCCACTAAAGCAAACGCCAAAATTAAATACAAAATCTTATTAGAGGCCACACTCATATGCAAGTAGAAAGTATGCATCGCGTCATTGAGCGGCGGCTTTAAATAAAAGACATTTCCAGAACTGCAATTTTTATAATTATATCAACGAAGACCCTATAAGGTGAAATTTGAGGATCACCTTTTCCTCCACGACTTTGCCAAAATTGCAGTTCACAAAACTGTCAGGTCGGGTAGACAAAAAGAAGACCAAACTTTTAATGCAGTATAAAGCCTCAGATATACATAAGGAGAAATTCTTAGCAGACTGAACTCTAACGAAGAGTGGGAGAGTCTTCTAAAGTCCAGAGGCAAGAAAAACTTAACAAACAGTTCCCCACCATTGTATTATTCTACTTATAAACGACAAAAAGCAATTTTCAGGATCTGAGAGACAAAAAGGGTAAGATAATGAAAGATGATCATTCAGTCATTCAGGGGGTATAGAATTTTGACATAAATCAAGTTCTCAACCCATCCATCACCCCCTCCCCAAATGAAATACACTTACGTACAATTGGAGAAGGAAGGATAGAAAGAGAGAAAGCACGCAAATGAAGGAGTATGATTTCATAAATTACATACAATATCTCATTCATGTAAGTTTATAGTGGTAAAATAATGAATAGGTTTCTGTCTCACTCAGTCTGTATTTTCATTCTCAGTTTTAAACAGCATTATTTCTAAAAGGTAATTGATTAGATTTATCCATTTAGTTTATATCTTGGGCGCCAAATGACGGAGAAAAACAGTTTTTTCCCTCTCCTGTAAAATTTGCTTCGTGTGGAATTCACGGTTTCATCAGGCGACCGACCTTATGCTCTCTGTCTCTCTCTCTGTCTCTCTCTCTGTCTCTCTCTCTGTCTCTCTCTCTGTCTCTCTCTCTCTCTGTCTCTCTGTGTCTCTCTCTCTCTTTCTCTCTCTCTCTACCCCCCCTCTCTCTCTCTCCTCTCTCCCCCGTCTCTCTCTCTCTCTCCCACACACCAATCCACATGTAATTGTTCCTACTAGGGTAACGAGGAATCCAGACGGTTTTGCTCTCTCTCTCCCCCTCTCTCTCACTCTCTCTCTCCCTCTCCCTCTCCCCTCTCTCCCTCTCTCTCTCACTCTCTCTCTCACTCTCTCTCTCCCTCTCTCTCCCCCACTCTCTCTCTCCCTCTCTCTCCCTTCTCTCTCTCCCTTCTCTCTCTCCCTCCCCCCTCTCTCTCCTCTCTCCCCCGCCTCTCTCTCCCACACACCCATCCATAAGTAATTGTTCCCACTAGGGTACCGAGGAATCCAGACCACCCACACAACTACATCCAGTATTTCCCACATCGAGAGTGGCGCAGCTCCGGCGCAAAGACCATCCTCTTGTGGACGCCTCGCTTCGGCTATGACTACTGGGCCATGGACCCGGACTACGACTTTGGTAACTACAATTATTATGTAAAGGATCGCGTTGAAATCAGGCGCTGGTCAAAATGATGAGGTCAAAGAGATCAACGTTTTTCAGACCGTTGGTAAATTCTATAGATTTTTTGAAACTTTGGGCTCATCTGAATTTATGTACATTTAAGAACCCGCTTCTGCGTGGATTTTTTGGGAAAAAATGTTGATTGTAAATTTTCAGTTTCCAAGGACTCTCATGCAATGAAAGTCACCAAATTTTGGCGACCATTTTCTCTATAATTTTACATCTGAAACCAGGCGAGCACCACTTCCTTCAATAGCAAATATCTGGACCTCTATTCAAGACAGATAGGTATTTTTCACCAAAGCAAGATAAATAAACATACTTTAAAATAATATCAACAGCTCTACAATATGTAAAAAAAAAACCCTATATATTAAATTGACGGGCGCCTGATTCCACCTCGAAGTGACATATGTATATGTCCCTGGATTTTCTAAAAATGTAATCTCTGACTTAGAGGTTGACGTGTTATGACACACTATCATTCACGGTCGCGAACTGCTATCGTTCCAGATTCTGCTATAGCCAGGCCAGTCCATGTTTTAATGTTGTCCATCCAAGTTACTCTTTGTATACCCCTGGCTCTCCTGCCCCACATCTTTCCTTCAAGCATCTTTTACACAATGGTATTGTGTCTTTTTAAATGGCCATAGTATTGTAATTTTCTACGAAAAGAATCTGACACACATCTTTCACTTGTATTGGGTAAATAATGACCCTTGGGTTATGTAGAGTAACCACTCAGCCCACTCTCCCCCCAAAACCCCCCACCCCCAAAAAAACCAACAACAACCAACAAACAAAACAAAACGAGTACGGTTATTATACGAGTATTTGGCTGCCCATCAGCTCATCCATCACCTGCCTGCCGTATCATTTTACATTTGTTCAAACTCTACCTAAAAATTGTATGCATCTATCTGCTGTGTTCATGTGGTTACTATTACGAGATTTAGTTAATCCTTTTCAGCACGTCTCACATAATTATACGGAGCATGGTGTGAGAAGAGATGTAAAACTGTTGACATGTTGTCGCCCAGGTGAGTGTCCGGTGAAGACGTGTCGACTGACCAATGATCGGACCTTGCTGGACACCAGTGACGCCGTGCTCTTCCACTCCCGCGCTCTGTGGAACAACTTCCTGGGCACGTCCTTGCCCACACACCACCAGCCGCACCAGGTAGAGGGTCTTGGTTCAAATCCCATAAACTGACAGTCACATCAGCTAGGGGTTTTTGGTTCAAATCCCAGACTTTTTGGTTCAAATCCCAGACGTTTTGGTTCAAATAACTGACTGAAAGTCACATCAGTTGGGGGGGGGGGGGTTTATGTAATTTTGTGGTTTGGGGGGGGGGGGGTTGGTTCCAGGTAGGAGGTTTTGGTTAAAATCCCAGACTGGCAGCCTCACCAGGTAGAAGGTTTTCTCAGTTGGTGTCATGCTGAGCATCAGAGGGAATGGTTTTGATTCGAACTCCAAATCGGAATTTTTTTAAATGATAAAAAAAGCAGGACTTTTATTTGGAATGAGTTACGGGCCATCTTTCAGGAAGATAATGTTGTATTCGTTTATAAAATAGCAACTAATGAACACATTTTACTAAAGCATAGTTTACTGTATTGGGACGAAAAGTGCTCATGGAAGTGGCATGCAGTTTCACCAGGTAGGGGGCAGTCCTGGGGCTCAGGTGGTATCTTGCCAGTCTATGGCACAGATGTTCTTGTTTCGAATCCCACACTGACAGTCACACTAGGTAGGCGCGCTTTGTTTGCTCAGGCGGTATGTCATGCTCTACTACGGAGCAGTTAACGGTCGTGGTTCGAATCTCACATCGGCAGCCGCACCATGTAGGAGGTTCGCTCAGTTGGTGTCATGTTAGACTGTAGAGCAGATGGTTTTGGTTTGAATCCTAGACTTTCAGTCATACCAGGTAAGGGGTTTGCTCAGTTGGTATCATGTATAGACTACTGAGAAGATGGTTTTGGTTCGAATCCCACACCGCCAGCTTCACTAGGTAAGGGGTGCCCATGAGCTCAGTCAGTATCATGCCGGACTATGGAGCAGAAGGTCATGGGTCGAATCCGAGAATGGATGTTTTTGAACACTCGGGCCATTTTTGTGGAGTTTTCGAAGCTCTCAACTAATGTGTCTCAGTCCTATCGGAGACGGGCGTTAAATTAGGAGGTCCCGTGTCTTAAATAGCTAACAGCATTGTAATGGACGTGTAACTCATACACTTTAGCACCAGGTAAGTGTTTGGTTGGAAGTTGAGGTAAAATTATCTACTTTAGAATTACAAAGTTTGTATATGGCATTTTTTGCTGATTTCAGTTACTAAGACCATGGAGTCAAAAACCAAATGTTCTATCTTCTCAATTAAAATCGTAAGATAATTCGGGTTCGTTATCTGGATATTCAAATACTTGTGTTAAAATTAGCTTGACAAGATGTCTTTCTTCTTCTTCTCAATTGCATCACACTAGAAGTCCAGTATCTGTCATAAATTGGGCCGTCCTGCTCAGTTCATCTGTCGGCCCGTATAGCCTCTACATGATGTGGAACTCAAAATTTTTAACGTTAAATTTTCCCAAAACTCGATGCTCAGCTGATAGAACTTTGTATTTCTAAGGTAGCTCACAGTGTGTAGTAGAACTTTGACGTCAAACTTCTAGAAATAGGTACTGAGCAGATAGAACTTTGTAGTTTTAAGCTAGTAACTTGTCTACCATTTTAGACCCCACCTCCCCCCTCTCTCCCCTACCCCAAAAAGCGCAGAGATTCTCATTTCACCATATTATTATGCGACGTAAGCACAAATAGAAATTTCGTGACCCGTAAACAAGCAATAAAGTAATTCTCCCACCGTATAATAATTGTACAATAGAGGTATAGTACGCTTATTGCTCTTTTGAAGCAGCTTCACTTATTAGATTCTTCCACCTTTGATGGTGCGATAGCCTTTAGAATACCGGTCACTCGGATTAGGCATACCTTTTTGAGAGGCACATTATTGAGCTTGATTCTAAAACATCTTGTTGCTCGGAGGCAACCAGCCATGACATGGTACCAGACTATGTTACCGCAGTATCTATCCGGAGACGTCTCCGAAGGAGATAGACCAATCAAAATGCTTTGTGCCTCTGGACGAATAAAAAAATCTGGGGGTTACAGGGGAGGCCTGCCACCCCCTCCC
>NW_004797507.1:803619-805435 GCF_000002075.1 Aplysia californica
CCCAAAGCAGTGCATCTGTGTGCGGGAGTACGTCTCCGAATAGTTCCTTGGTGCTCGCCGGAGATGTCTCCGAATATCTTCTGTCCGATATTACACTCGGAGCTCACCCCTAGGGCAGTGCTACTGACTGAAGTTGTCTTTAGGCCATTCCCAAAGGAGGGATATTAGCATGTTCATATGCACAGTAGAATTGTAAATGGGCTGATTTATCAATATCAAGCTCATACTGCGCCAGAACAACAAAGGAGGAACTACTGCTTTTTCTTTCCTCATCCTTACTGTCATCATTTTCCCTCCATACTTCTTTTGTATGTTTGTCACTCTCTTGTGAACTGCCTTTTCCGGGGTGACTTGATAGTCGAAGCAGACTTTGTGCTGTTGAGGCTAGAGAAGTGAGCAGAGTAAGCCTGATTCCCCGTTTGTACTTCTCTGTTGACGTCCACCCCTTGACGCTCATATGACCTTATGCAGTTGCGAGCGCCGTAAAACCTTATTTAAACAACAAAGCATCCGGTGCACACCTCCAGCTACATTTTTCCTTCATGAACGGGTCAGCTACAAAATGTACTGTTTTGGCACAATATGACCTGTTTTTTTCCTCTTTGCTCGTTTGTTTGCTTGTTTCTTTTTTCTTCTCTTCTGTCTTTTTCAGTTGTTCGTTCTCTTCAGCTTTCTTCCTTTCTTTCTTCCTTTCTTCCTTTCTTCCTTCCTTTCTTTCTTTCTTCCTTCCTTTCTTTCTTTCTCCCTTCCTTTCTTTCTTTCTTTCTTTCTTTCTTTCTTTCTTTCTTTCTTTCTTCCTTTCTTTCTCTGTCTCTCTCTTTGTCTCTCTCTGCCTCTCTCTCTCTCTCTCTTTCTCTCTCTCTCTCTCTCTCTTTCTCTCTCTCTCCTCCCCCCTCTCTCTCCTCTTCTCTCTCTTTTTCTTTTTTCCATTCTTTGATCCACTCAGTCACATGAAAAGCTGTCGGTGTATATTCAGATTTTTGCATTATGTTTCTCTGTAGCTTATAGTGCTACTCCTCAGTACGCTCACACTGCTTTTAATCAACTTAAGTCCTTCATGTGCTGCATGTGAGGATATATTAATATAAGACACTGACACAGATCTAGTAAAACAAACACAAAACAACATTTCCACTCTGTCCCTTAACACAGACACAGACACCAATACCAACACAAGACACACACACACAGACACACCCACACAGACACACACACACACACCCACACACACACACACACACACTCACACACACACACACACACACAGACACACACGCAGACACACACAGACACACACACAGACACACACACAGAAACAGATCTAGTAAAACAAACACAAAACAACATTTCCACTATGTCTCTTAACACAAACACAAACACAAATTACAAACACAAATCTAGTAAAACAAACACAGAACAACAACATTTCTACTCGCCCCTTAGCACAAACTTAAACACAAGCATAAACACAAACATAATAGTATTATGACCTTATGTAGTTGTGAGTGCCGTAAAACCTGTACTAAAACAAAACAAAAACCCCAACATTTCCACACGTCTCCAGGTGTGGGTATACCAGGAAATGGAGCCCTTACCTCACGTTTTCCTTGACCTTGGCCACTATAAAGGTGTGTTCAACTGGACTTCCACCTACAGACTGGACTCTGACGTACCCGCGGTCTACAGCAAACTTATACGTCACGGGGAGCCGTGGCTGGGCTGGATGGAGGAAACGGACCCTGCGATATTGTGAGTGATTTGTTTGTTTTTTTGTTTGTTTGTTTGTTTGCTGTTGTTGTTGTTGTTGCCGTTGCTA
>NW_004797507.1:806762-808869 GCF_000002075.1 Aplysia californica
AGGTGGTTGACGGGTGCTCTGGTGCTGCTTGCTTCTTCTGTCCTATAAAACATCTATCGTTCTTGTCTTTCCTTTTTCTTTGATTTGTATGTTATTATCTTATAGTAACACCTCTAATCTTCGGAGCCTATATGACCTAATTGTGTTTCAAGATCCGTAAGACTCTTACTAAAACTTTTTTTTTTTACTCCCTTGCCCATTTCTTTGAGAATGGCGCCATCTGATTAATAGAAGGAGGTGCGTAAGATAGTTTTCTATAGATTATTACGTACATAGGTGCAACTGTTACAGATAGAGATTCAAGGAATACAGGTGTATGTCAAGGATCTGAGAGCAATGATGATTTTACATATAATGATGGTGATGGTAAATGAAGGTGTCTATGTAAATACTTGTAATTATTGAGGAAATATTCGTTCACTTTCTATCAGCTGAGCTTTTTTAAATGTTATTTTAGTCCTATCTTCTTCTGCTTCATTGAATCACGAGGGACGTGGGCACTCTTTATCCTCAGTACAATGATTTTATTTCTTTAAAAAATGGACTTATAACCTGTTATTCACTTGCCCTTTTCTTTAAACAATGGACTTATAGCCTGTTATTCACTTGACCTTTTCTTTAAAAAAATGGACTTATAAACTGTTTTTCACCTGACCCTTTCTTCATAAGGAGGACTTATGATCCTTAAAAATAGACTTCTAACCTGTTATTCACTTGACCTTTAAAAATGGACTTCTAACCTGTTATTCACTTGACCCTTTAAAAAATGGACTTATAACCTGGTACTCCCTTAACCTCTTCCTTTGTGACCAGGACGAGCGTCGACGAGAGCGCATCGTGAACGCCCTGAGTGAGTTCCTCCCCATAGACAGGTACGGCAGGTGCGGGAACCTCACACTGGACTGCCCCCAGGACTTCTTGTGTGAGAAAAGTCTGTCCCAGTACCGGTTCTACCTGTCTCTTGAGAACGCCGTGTGCACTGATTACGTCACCGAGAAGTTCTTCTTGCCTCTACAGCGGAGACAGATACCAGGTGAGGTTTGTGAACCTTTAGAGGATGTAAAGGGAGACAGATACCAGGTGAGGTTTGTGAACTTGTAGATGACGTAAGCAGAGACAGATACCACCAGGTGAGTTTTAAAAAAAGTTCTCGTAGAGGTTTTACGGCGCTCGCAACTGCGCAAGGTCATATGAGCGCCAGAAGATTAGAGATGTTACAAGAGAGTAACAAACATAAAAAAGAAGAAGGAAAGATAAGGACGATAAATGTTTGATAGGAAAGAAGAAACAAACCACTCCAGAGCACCCGCCAACCACCCACCAGATGAGCTTTGTGAACTTTTAGATGACGTATGCGTAGACAGATACCCTATGAGCTTTGCCAATTCTTAGATTACGTAAGCGAAGACATATACCATATGAGCTTTGCCAATTCTCAGATGACGTAAGCGAAGACAGATACCATATGAGCTTTGCCAATTCTTAGATGACGTAAGCGGAGACAGATACCATATGAGCTTTGACAATTCTGAGATGATTCACGTACATTCTCTGGTTATACAACAACTCTTGAAGACGCGCAGTTTGGGGAACGTGAATATCTCTGTTAGTTACTCCTGCAAATTTATTCATTTATGGGTTATTCCACGTAACTGACGGGTAGAAAAATACCCCATTTGTCCTGTTGGTTACCCAAACTAAACACGTCACAGAATTTGCATAAAGTACTTTTATTTTCTAATGACTGCATTTAATATGTCTTTCAAATGTTCTAATGATCTATAGTTGAAATATAATTAATTGATATTGAATTAATTGAATTACAGTATTATCATTGTAAGAAAGTATAGTCCAAATGTCTTGTCAATTACCGTGGAATAGCCCTTATTTTTTTCTGTCCCTGCAGCTTTAAAAGACGGACAAAAACCAGCATATTGTACGATAACGTGTTTGTGTTTCTGATTTGTGCACGATCGTTTGAATTTGCTAAACAATTGCCTTGGTTTTCTGGGCTTATATGATATATTTTTGTGGCAAATACAGTAAACTCTTACTAAAACAAACAATCTAACAAAAAGAAAAACCCAAAACAACAACAGAACCCCCC
>NW_004797507.1:818926-823150 GCF_000002075.1 Aplysia californica
ACCTTGTGTTGTCAATGATTACTCTTGATTACCTCGGCGAGGTCAATATTTACTCTTGATTACCTTGTGTTGTCAATGATTACTCTTGATTACCTCGGCGAGGTCAATATTTACTCTTGATTACCTTGTGTTGTCAATGATTACTCTTGATTACCTCGGCGAGGTCAATGATTACTCTTGACTACCTTGTGTTGTCAATAATTACTCTTGATTACCTTGTGTTGTCAATGATTGCCCTAGATTACCTCGGCGAGGTCAATGATTACTCTTGATTACCTTGTGTTCTCAATGATTACTCTTGATTACCTCGGCGAGGTCAATGATTACTCTTGACTACCTTGTGTTGTCAATAATTACTCTTGATTACCTTGTGTTGTCAATGATTGCCCTAGATTACCTCGGCGAGGTCAATGATTACTCTTGATTACCTTGTGTTCTCAATGATTACTCTTGATTACCTCGGCGAGGTCAATGATTACTCTTGATCAGAGCTGGTTGTAACGGAGTACAAGTACTCCAGTACTTGTACTTACGTTACAATTTTCGGTACTTTTACTGTACTCCGATACTTTTTATAAAAGTACTTTTGAGTACTTTTAAAGTACATTTTGAGTACTTTTGAAGCTAAATGAAAGGGTAAGTGCCGGCATTTCTGATCATAATTTAGGGAACAAACACCCGAGCTGGCACAGCCGATCAACCAAGAGTTAAACCTTGAGATCAAAGAACGGCCCGTCGCGTCAAAGATCAGCCACTCTCGAAAATGTGATCACAAGCGTTGTAAACTTCCATGAAACGGTACAATGTTTGCCCCAGACGGGATCACACAGAGGTGTGAACTGACCGATGGGTCTCTTTTCCCCAACCATCGCACTCGCATCTGAGCTCGCCAACTAAACTTACATCACTCGCTGGGTGGGTAAGGCCTTCACGACACTACACGTTCGCTCCAGGCAGGATCACATCGAACTGTGAACTCTTCCCTGACCATTGAAGGCAGTTTTTCTCTATTCCCGACTTTGCGAGACAGCCTGAATTTTAATTGGTGTGGTCACAACGTAATGGTGCGTAATGACAAAGACGGGGGGACCCAATCAGAGATGGAAGGCTAAAATATTTTGGACAGGTAAAGGGGAGGGGCAACTGGATAAACGTAGATAAAGATCTCGAGACTCACGGTAGGCTTAATGAGTGTATATATGGCATGCCTCATGCCACCATGCAACTGTGATTGGTCATCAAGGTTGACCACTCTTTGCTCGCCAAATGTTATAAACCCACCCAGGGGCCACGTCAGTTCATGGGTCACTGTAGATTCTTCCTTGGCTTCGTCGGCTAAGATCCCGTATTTCCCTTGCTCCCGAGCACTGGGATCTTAGGCGGAGACTACTGCAGTAGATAATCTTTGGTTACACTACACTTACTAGACTCTAGGAAACTATTGTATTTTGGTTTGCCGTGGGCGCCGTGGACTACACAGTGTGACCAAACTCTGTCTTACCACTATTAGAATCAATTGAAACTGAAACTGTGTTCTCAATGTGTATCTAACAATTTTTTAGGCTACCTACATTTCTTTTCAACTTTTTGGTGGTTCGTGCTTAAGGCCACCTTGATTCCTGGAGGATTTGTTCATGAAGAATTCAAAGCACTTTTCCATTTCTTTGCGGGCCATTTTCATCAATTTTATGTTTTTTAAGAACAACTTTGTCTCTATATTTTCCAATCTGGATACTTTCCCTACTTTCCGACCCCTAGGACTGACTTACATTTGATCAAATTGTCTAGGACTGACTTACATTTGATCAAATTGTCTAGGACTGACTAACATTTGATCAAATTGTCTAGGACTGACTTACATTTGATCAAATTGTCTTGCTCCAACAAGTTCTATTCATGATATCACTTACTAGTTGCGTCTGTTTGTTTTCACGGAAAATTTCCACCTACGTTCAGTGCGTATATTCAAATGCTTTGTATACTGTTTACGTTTGTAGTAATAAATAGCCTAATTTGTCAAATATACTGGATATGTTATTCAATATGATGTTTTGCATAAGCGCTGAAGTGTTTTAGCATATTAGCAGAAGGTACTCAAAATGTACTAATAAGTACTTTTTTTAAAAAGTACTTGTACTCAAGTACATTTTACAGGAAAGTACTTTTACTGTACTTAAGTACATATTTTAGATTGTACTAAAATTTGTACTTAAGTACCATTTAAAAAGTACTTTAACAGCTCTGCTCTTGATTACCTTGTGTTGTCAATGATTACTCTTGATTACCTTGTGTTGTCAATGATTACTCTTGATTACCTCGGCGAGGTCAATGATTACTCTTGATTACCTTGTGTTGTCAATGATTACTCTCGATACATCGACGTTCTCAATGATTACTCTTGATTACCTCGACGAGGTCAATGATTACTCCTGATTACCTTGTGTTCTCAATGATTACCCTTGATTACCTTGTGTTCTCAATGATTACTCTTGATTACCTCGATGAGGTCAATGATTACTCTTGATTACCTCGATGAGGTCAATGATTACTCTTGATTACCTCGATGAGGTCAATGATTACTCTTGATTACCTTGTGTTGTCAATGATTACTCTCGATACATCGACGTTCTCAATGATTACCCTTGATTACCTCCATTTCGTCCGGCTGACTGTGGTATTTCTGCTGACTTTGGCTGCTGCCTACAAAAAAAAATCTTGTTGCTTTTTGATTATAAAATTCGGATTTCTTTACAATAAATGTTGACGTTTGATGTGGTGTTG
Organism: Aplysia californica; assembly: GCF_000002075.1. Taxonomy (NCBI): domain Eukaryota; kingdom Metazoa; phylum Mollusca; class Gastropoda; order Aplysiida; family Aplysiidae; genus Aplysia; species Aplysia californica. The sequence continues at coordinate 821,708 of NW_004797507.1, forward strand.
GCTTTTGGAGTAGTCTGTTTCTTTGTGGCTGAGGGTTTTCATTGATTTATTTATTTAAAAAAAAAATTTTTTTAATTTTTTTTAACAGATGTTGTTGCAGGTCCTTAATTTACGCCCCAATCGAAACTATTTAGATTATTTGGGGGTGGGGGCGGGGAGGAGGCGGGGTGGGGGCATGATTGATTCATGATTGAATTCTCATCATGATATTGATGGCAACTCAATGCCAAATTGGGGATGAATTTTCCATGAATAAATACTTAAGGAACAATTGAATCTTTGTTTGTTTTTCAAATTTTGTATGTGGCCTAAACTTGAAAGCCATTTTCTCAAAATTAGATCTTTATACCCTCCCTCACAAAATGTGCAATATTTCAAAAACTAGTGCTGTGAAAAATACATGGCGCTACTTATTGTCAAATATCTCCTTACCTATGGAACATAGGTTCTCCAGCTTTTGCACAATATGACTTATATCAATTTGTCTTAACAAGTGAATATTTTTTCAAACTCCAGCGCACTGTATTCTAGAAAATTCCTCAATAAACACTAATGGAAAAAATCCCAGTTGAAGGTTTCTATAGGTTTGTAAAAGTTTCTCGGGCAATATCGCTTTTAAAAGCAAGTCTGTCATTTTTTTTCTTCTAATGGCGAGCTGTGACGTAGGCCATCTATGTGTATACAAAATGTGTGTGAGAAGCGGGAAGTGCTGTAAACAATCCCATTTTCCTCGTGATGGAGATTTATCGTATTTTATGTAAGTTTATGAAGAAAAGTTGTTTAATCGGGCCTCAATTGTTGTGGAAAAAATATGATTAAGTTAAGACAAATTGATACAAACTGCTGTGCAAAGTACGGGGGACATTGGTTCACCAGTAAAAGTAAAAGAGATATTTGAGGATATGTTGCTCCACGAGTTTTATACTGCACTAGACTTGAGATATCTCAAACATTCAACAACCACTGTGTTCAGCATTGAATTTATTATTAGATGCAACCCTTAACCATGAAGATTAAAAGTAGTTCTAAGCTCCTTGCCCTTAACTCAAAATGGTCACAATCCGACTTTTGGTACCTCTCTTTAGGCCCACACACATATATAACTGTCGTCGGGGGATGTTACGTATCAGAATTCTCGTCCGGACACCACCAAAAGGACATAACTTGTCGACCTCATTACACAGACACTAGGAGGCGAATTGCCCTGATTTTTGGCATGTGCCTTTGAATTCCGAAAAAGTCTCGATTTTCGGGCATATACGACAAATATAAAGAGGTGTTTTCTATAACATCGTTAGTATTTTATTACAGTCTGCGCGGGGATTTTTTTTATTAGAACAAGAACGGCTCTGCCTATGGACCTGTACATGCCTAGTAGCGCTTCAAATTTCGCACTCTGTTGACCTCCGGTTTTGGATATAACCAAACTGTATCCCCCCCCCC
>NW_004797507.1:823250-824953 GCF_000002075.1 Aplysia californica
ATTCATTCATTCATTCATTTATTCAATCATTCATCTATTCAATCATTCATTCATATTTCAACACCCAGATAGAGAGAGAGAGAGAGAGCTCGTGCCGCATTGAATCAAAATTGCCTTTGTACACTAAAACACAGGAACATTTTTCAAATTCTTTTTTAAAAAGATTTTATTTAATTTTTTTTACTTTCCATTTTGAATTCCAAGAGTGTTTTATGATCACTCTGAACGTTTTTGGAATGTGTTGATAACAAAGTTAGATATGTAAACTGCTACCCACCCTTACATTCAACTAAAATGTACAAACTAGTTAAATCCAGGCAACTGGTATCTCTGATTTTAAGATAGGAAATACTGGAATGCTACTTCTTCCCCATATTTCTATATGGCGCAGAGACCTGGATTTTGACAAGGAAAGAAGAAAACAAAATAAATGCGTTTTTGAGATGTGGTGCTACCGTAGAATGGCCAGAATAACTTGGAAAACAAAAAAGACGAACAAAGAGGTGTGTCAGATTTTACACACAAAACAAACCCTGCTGAGTAAAACAAAATGTAGAAAAATACAATACTTTGGCCACTTAAAACGGCACGATACCATTGTGAAAGAGGTGCTTGAAGGAAAGATGTGGGGCAGGAGAGCCAGAGGAAAGCAAAGACTAACATGGATGGACAGCATAAGAACGTGGACTGGCCTGGATATGGTAGAATGTGCAACGGTAGTTGGGGACCGTGAAAGATGGAGGGTCATTAATAATAATAGATAGCATTTGTATAGCGCAAATTCCCGCTCAACAGCAAGCTCTACGCGCTTCACAACCTATGCTATTACCCCAGCCGACTGAGAGCATTCTGAAACAAACCCAACTTCCTGGGAAGCATACAGTGCAAGCAGCCATTTATAGGCGCTAAAAAAATTAACATACTGACAAGAGCTTTCGCTGTCTATTGCCGGGTACCCATTCCCACCTGGGTGAAGTGAGGAAAATTCGTATTAACACAACGTCGGGCCCGCGGCTCGAACCCCCGAACCCGCAACCTTACGATTACGAGTACGCTAGCCTAGCCACTAGAATTTGTACGACGGCGACATGAGTTCCATTCCTGAGCGGGGAAGTTCATTTATCAGTTATACCATATTCTGTCAACTGGGACGCTGTGTCCCACTCAAACTGGGCTGGGCCTGACAAGCACACACTGTTAAAACACCCGACTTTCTATATGATCTTCATTTTGCCCTTGAGGCTTAGAATATTTACACGCACTCACTCAATCTGTAATTGCATCCAGGTATTTGCCAGCCTCCCCGATAGCTCATTAGACTTTTGTTTTGTGCTCCGTTATCTGACTTGGCATTATGTTGGATAATGGAGCGGATGCCTCTAGTTCGAATCCCAGACTGAGTTTCCTCGCTATACTCTCAACCCATTTGGCTTGGTGCTATCAAAGACATACATTAAATGTTAATTTTTAAATTAAGAGATCCTGACTTGAAAACAAATTCATAGTTTTGATATCGGCGTGAAGCAAAAACGTTTTCACTTTTTGCGCTCTTCGTTGTTGACGATAAATGTGAGGCATCGTGGTGAAATCAGGCACTCTTTAAAAATAACGAAATTGAAGAAACTGGCATTTTCCCGTCTGTTGGGCAATTTAAAAATTAATAAAAAATTTATTTAAAATTTTTTAATTCGTTTAAGAAAAAA
>NW_004797507.1:826820-828282 GCF_000002075.1 Aplysia californica
ACACACACAACCACACACCCACACATACACAGACGTACACTCAAACACATGCACGCACGCACGCACGTATGCACTCCGACTAACAGGGACGAGTATCACATTTCTATCAAGTCATTACCCTCACCACGTTAGTACACCTGTCTACCGGTGGTCGCCCTTTGAACGCCGTGCAAATGTCAGAAGCGACGCTGAACAATAGCACCATCCCACCTCAACTCCCTAAATTCCCCCTAAACACACCCTCTGCACGATCCCAATACACTTTTCAGAACGGATTCTATTCAAGCTTTATCTCAAAATGCCAGCAGCTAGCTCGCTTCTATAGAAAGATGCTCGCTGACCTTTGTAACGCCAAGAGAAACGCTATGCTGAAGAGTTGGCTTAAAAAAAGTCCGCCAAACTATAACTATGTGGAAAAAAATTGAGGGAAAGTTTAGACAGAATGGCCGAGAAAAAACTAGGCAAACGCCCTTCATGTCTTATGTATATTGTTGAGTTTGAAAGGGAAGAAAAGGCAAGACAAGTTCTAATGAGAGTTGTCTGAGGAGAGGAGACGTGGTATAAAACCCTCGAACCAAACTTTCGAGGGCACACAATCTCAGAGCAGTGTTCGCCCAGAGGAGGATTCTGTGTACGCTGAGAAACAACAGAGAGGGGTCTAGCATTCCAGCTAACCCGAACCAGGAGACCTATTCAGTGTTGTATCTACCAGTAGCCAGACATACGTCTGTCTACTCTTCCATCTTTATCTGTTTGTTTGTTTGTTTTCCAAGAACAAGCACTTCAAGATGAACTCTTTGGCGTGTTTCATCGCGGTTTTGACGATCGCTCTGAGTTCGGGTCTGCCCAGACAGCAGATAGAACCCATCTCTTACAGACCGAGCGGCTATGACCAGTACACTCCTTCCCAAGACACAAACCAGGGCCAGGGATACCCTCAAGGAGGACCAGTCGACGTGCAGGACAGAGACCCCATTGACAGCCAGCAGCCGACCTATCCCGACTATCAGAAACCCGTTTATCCGGATTACCAAAAGCCATCCTACCCCGATTATCAGAAGCCGTCCTACCCTGACTACCAGAAACCATCCTACCCTGACTACCAGAAACCATCCTACCCTGACTACCACAAGCCATCCTACCCTGATTACCATCAGCCACAACAACCACAACAACCACAGCAACCACAGCAACCAACACAACATCCTTACCCCCAACCACAAGAACCTCAACAACCACAATACCCACAACCACAACAGCCCCAACATCCTTATCCCCAACCACAACAACCACAACAACCACAATACCCCGTACCACAAGAACCACAACAACCACAATACCCCAGACCACAACCTCAACCACAATACCCCGTACCACAAGAACCACAACAACCACAATACCCCAGACCACAACCTCAACCACAATACCCCGTACCACAAGAACCACAACAACCACAATACCC
>NW_004797507.1:828575-829305 GCF_000002075.1 Aplysia californica
ACCTAGCTACCCCCTGCCCCCCTCCCAGCAGAGCCCACCCCCTCCCCCACCAGTCTACGACCACAACGACAAGTACGACAGCCACCACTCTCACAACTATGACTACCAGCGATACTACAAGCTCGATACTTGCGAGTATCGCTTTATCCTGGATATGGGTGAGTACCAAAATTACCAGAAATTGTTGTTGCTATTATTATTATTATTATCTTCTTCTTTTCCTAGCTTTTCCAGAAGTTAAACGCGGCTACTCTGAACTTTCTGCAAAAACATGCCCTGTTTCTTGCCATTCTGTCTGCCTGAGCTGGTTAAGTTCCAATCCTTATCTTCTGTTAGGTCTCCTTTCTTCTCGTGCCTTTTTACCTTTGGCTTCTTGGAAGACTACAGGGGAAAACGACTGTAGTCACAAACTGAAAATCGTGAGGGCACCAATTTTGAACGCTTGTTGACTCATAACTGTATTTCTGTTCAACTGTTGGTTGATTATTGTTGTTAGATTTTCCATTCAACAACACTTAATAATAAACCACCAGTCCACAAGCTTTTAAAATTGACACCCTCACAATTTCTAATTCGTGACTATGCCATTTTCCCCCTGTGCTCTTCTTCTTCCTGAAACTGCTCAGCTTCTGTATCAATACGTTCTGATGAAACTGCTCAGCTTCTGTATCAATACGTTCTGATGAAACTGCTCAGCTTCTGTATCAATACGTTCTGATGAAACTGCTCA
>NW_004797507.1:829405-830642 GCF_000002075.1 Aplysia californica
TGTTTGTCGGTTTGTATGTTGGTTTGTATGTTGGTTTGTATGTCGGTTTGTTTGTCGGTTTGTTAGTTGGTTTGTTTGTCGGTTTGTATGTTGGTTTGTTTGACGAAAATGATGCCGTAGCAGGAAGACACATCACCTCAACACACCTCCACAGACACACAACACAGACAGACACACAACACAGACACACAACACAGACAGACACACAACACACCTCCACAGACACACAACACAGACAGACAGACACACAACACAGACACCCACATTTGTCACCGCGTGCCTCACCCTGTGTTTGCCATAAGTACTGGCTACAGAAGACTAGAGAAATCATAATATATAATATATATATATAAATATGGATGTATGTACGTAGGACTCCATTGACACAGCAGTCCATAGTAGACCCCTCACCCACAGCAGTCCATAGTAGACCCCTCACCCACAGTCCATAGTAGACCCCTCACCCACAGTCCATAGTAGACCCCTCATCCACAGTCCATAGTAGACCCCTCACCCACACACCAGTCCATAGTAGACCCCTCACCCACACACCAGTCCATAGTAGACCCCTCATCCACAGTCCATAGTAGACCCCTCACCCACACCACAAACGGCCTCTTTTATCCCTTTAACTTTAACCAAGCAATTTAATCACGTTCCCGCGGAATTCTTTGCGGAAATGCGACCCAATATATTACCTTTATCAAAACGATTGTTTCCTGTCAAAGTGATCAATAAAGCGCTACCCAGACGTAGAATTCTTTGATCTTTGACTTCGGGGTCAAACTAAAGGCTTGTCAGCTCGTACATTTTTATATTCGGCCCGTACCACAATACAATGACGGCTTCCCATCGCACGGTGGTTCCCTCCAGCCATAGAGAAAGAGTTCAGCACAAGGGGGCTATCCGGAAAAATAGGCCTACTGTTTGGAGAAAATCGAAGGTAGAGTTGTTGCCCCTTGTTCAGTTACTTTAAAAGACAAGGAGAGTTTTCTCTATAACCAAACAAATATACACACCAATGAAACCAAACTTCTCCTATAGGTAGGGCAATGCCCACTTTTGATGTAGGTCAAGATTTCTGGAAACCCCCGAAATCTGGGTTAGCCCACTTGTCCTTAACCCCTTCATAGATACACACAGCATTAACCCCTTCATGGACCGACACACAGCATTAACCCCTTCATGGACAGACACACAGCATTAACCCCTTCATGGACAGACACACAGCAGTAGA
>NW_004797507.1:831151-832300 GCF_000002075.1 Aplysia californica
ATTTTCTCGGCCAAATTAGCAAACAATCATTATAATAATATATTACTTGTGTTTAGCCGTTTTTTGTTTTGTTTTGCACATCTTATGACATACCGATGTTTAACTTTCTGTCTCGTCCACATCCCAGTTCAATGTCACGAGAGCATCGTCATCCAGAAAGGTGAAGGTCAAGGCCACGGATCCGAGAAGCACGAAGACAACTACAACAACAACGACTACAACAACGACTACAACAACGAATATCACAACGGTTACGACAACGACCACGACAACTCCAAAGCTGGATTCGATCTGCCAAACCCCGACTTCCCTAGCGCAGGCTACATTCCTTACAAACCCAACTACGCCAACTACCTGAGAAATTACTACAAATCCGCCTACGAATCTCGCTCCCGATACAACCAGCACCAAGGAGAGTACAAGCTGTACAGGAACGAATACGAGCGTCCCGACTACTCCCCACGATACGTCTCTCACCCCAGCCCCTTCCCTCTCCGTAACCCATACCGTCTGCCATCCAGGTGAGTTGGTAAAGTTCTAGAAATTTTTAATTCCCCCCCCCCCACCCAATCGATGCTATTTAGGTCATTCGCGAAGTAGGGTTCGAACCTCAGCTCGATCCCACGCTGTGTCCTTGGGAAAGGCACTTTACCCGAATTTCCCACTTGGTTCGGGCCTTTCGGAGATGGAGATTTTTTTACTTGGCCCAGAGGCACAACGCATTTTGATTGGTCTATCGCCTTCGGAGACGTCCCCGGAGAGATACTGTGGCGGCAGACATCGGCGATCATGGTTCTCCATTCATTCCTTTGCTCAGATGCTCTTAAAGAAAAAGCTACTTTCCCTTGATCTTTCCCCGTTTCTCATTTGTTAAGGTCCCCTAAGCAGATTGTTCTGGGCCTACCCCAGTTTACAATTTAAAAAAAAAATTAAGTCCACCTCGTGAGGAGAGATGACACTATTTTTAACAGAACCGAGTTCACAACTTGATCACCAACTCCCAGACAATCTAAATTGTAAAGATAGGGCATTAAAACATTTGAATTGGAAGAGTACAGGAGAAACATGCCGCTAGCCACTAGTTTACATCTGTTGCCTTTATCTGTTTCGACCAATAGTTTGGGTTGGATCCATTCTGTCGAACCCCCC
>NW_004797507.1:832958-834722 GCF_000002075.1 Aplysia californica
CCCCCCCTGAAAAACTCAGCTCTCTATGGCTATTTAGGGTTGTTTCATCAAGTCACCCCAGCCCGGCTCTATGTGGGTCACCGCAGCTTCCTTTTTCCCTGCACGACCCAACACAACTTGACAGACTTACTCTCCGTCAACGCTTCGCCTTTCTCCTCCTCCTCCTCCTCTTTCTTCTTTTTCTTCTTCTTTCCTTCTTTGGGCTTGGGCTCGTCTCGTGCGACAACGTCGTGCTTGTAGAGCGGCCGGAACGAGTCGAAGAATCCCACGTCCTCCGTCAGATTGGGCAGCAGCCAGAAGTGATGTTTGCCGAACGTGAGGACCCAGATACAGCAGAACAGAATCAGGCGCACTGGAACAAAGACAAGCTTGTTGAACAATAGTTTTGTCATAGTTTGTTGAGTTTTACGGCACTTGCAACACAAATAGTTCATAGAAAAGCTGAATATTTCCAGGTGTTACAAGACAGTGACAAACAAAGAAAGGAGGAGAAAAAAGGATGAGTGATGCTGGATGTACGGAAGAAGGAGCAAGTCACATGAATGTGGCCATGGGACCTGGGAGCAGTATAGAAATAAGACAGACAGACAAACAATTGAAGAACAGAAAAGAAGTGAGAACCTACCAGTGACACCCTCCAACCACCCACACAGACAGAAACAACAGAAGAACGGAAAAGAAGTAAGAACCTACCACTGTCACCCTCCAACCACCCACAGTTTAGTTTTAGTAAGAGTTTTACGGCACTTGCAACACAATAAGGTCATATAAGTACTGAAGATTAAAGGTGTTACAAGAGAGTAACAAACACAAAAAAGAAGGAGAGATAAGGATGATAGATTTTTTATAGGAAAGAAGGAGGACAGATACGGATGATAGATGTTTGACAGGAAAGAAGAAGCAAACCACAGCAGAGCACCCGCCAACCTACAACAGAGGAACAGAAAAAAAAAGAATCTAGCGGTGCCACCCGCCAACCCCCCGCGGTACTCACCTACAACAAGGGAGAGAATAAATCCCACAAATCCTGCGGCGGCCAGACTGAGATAGTAGACGCCGATGCGAACCTCCTCAGGCCACAGTGGGAACATACATAGGCCGATCGCCCCCAGCACTGTAGACAGACACACACATAGAGGGGAATACACAGGTTACTGGTTTAGGAAGCATTTTACGCCACTTGCAACACAATTAGGTCATATAAGTGGCGGAGATTAAAGGTGTTACAAGAGAGTAACAAACATAAAGAAGAAGGAGGAGAGATAAAGATGATAGATTTTTTATTGGAAAGAAGAAGCAAACCACAGCACAGCACCCGCCAACCACCCACACATACAAGAATGGACACTTCCTGCATACACCGACACGAACAAACACACATTGCTTTGATTACTTGGAGAACACCATTTGTGCCAGACAAGATCAGAGCGCCCGTCAACCACCCACATCCTATCAGAAAAGGCAGGTACACTTGTTCCATTAGCCCAGTCTAGCGGAAAACACAACAGAACTTTTGTTTGGTTTTTGTAAGTTTTACGGCACTCACAACTGTATAAGGTCATACGAGCGCCAAGGGATGGATGTCTACAGAAAAGTCCTTACAGGGAATCAGACTTACTCTGCTCACCTCTCTAGCTTCAACAGCACAAAGTCTGCTTCGACTATCAAGGCACCCCGGATATAGCGGGTCACAAGAGTGTGACAAACATACAAAAGAAGTAGAGGAAAAATGACGATAGAAAGGATTAGGAAAGAAAAAGCAGC
>NW_004797507.1:834868-836099 GCF_000002075.1 Aplysia californica
CTGGGAAACAGTAAGACAGGCAGACAGAAACAACAGAGAGAAAGTAAAGAGTTATGACCTACCAGTACCGCCCTCCAACCACCCGCTGTGGTAAATTCAGGCGTTCGTCTTGATTGTGACGTCGAAGAACCCGACATTTTCCCAGCCGTTACACATTTTTATCGTTTTTATTTTTGGCTCAATACATTTTGTGTCCACTTAAAAACTCATTACTGAGTGGATTTTTACTGAAAAACGTTGATCAAATGAACAAAAAAGTAAATTTGCTGTTTTCAAGGATACTCTAGCTTTGAAAGTCACCAAACTTTGGCGGTCATTTATTTCTCGCTAATTGTACTCGGACAACAGGCGACCTTCACCTTCTTCTGTCGCAGATATCTCGAACTGTAAGTGATGGAGCGTGTGTGGAGGCTAGGTGTATCCCTTTCTCACCCTCCACCAGGGTATAGGCCATGGACAAACACTTTCTCACCCTCCATCAGGGTATAGGCCACAAACAAACACTTTCCACCTTTCTCTAGCCACTTGATGTTATTCCATGTCTTCCCCCACTTTCTGTACATCAGTTTCTATGATTCTTCACTCGACTTACCTTTCCACATTTCCCCGCAGATATCGTCAAAGAGCTTCCGTTTTCGTGCCCGGATAGGCTTTGGCAAGATGGGTCAGAAACCCTCCTCCTACTCCTAATAGAACACAATTGTGTTGATGGGGGCTTAAAAACACCTACATTAACACTTTGCAGGCACACCGCCAGCAATACAAAATACCCCATCTGGTCACACAGACAGCAATACAAAATACCCTATCTGGTCACCCGGCCAACAGTATAAAATATCCCATCTGGTCACCCAGCCAGGCGACGAGTGACTGTAACGATCTTCTCGGGCCTGGCTCAGAACTGCTCCAGGTGACCGGAAGGTATAAGTTTCACCGTCGCATTATTGCACCAAGTGACCGCAAAGTGTTAACATTTGTTCTTTAATATTTTTTTTCTGTTTTCTTTTTTTGGGGGATAGACTGAAGTGAGAAGCAACTTGAGCGGCCAGTCTCACCTCTTCAACTACAACGTTGAGCTGCTCAATGACGGCTGTGAGGCTGATGGATACCAGGGTTACCATACCTGTATCGTCTTCAAGGGTCAGTTGTTGGATAGATAGTTAGATAGATAGATAGATAGATAGATAGATAGATAGATAGACAGATAGATAGATAGATAGATAGATAGATA
>NW_004797507.1:836800-838129 GCF_000002075.1 Aplysia californica
ACACACACACACACACACACACACACACACACACACACTCTCTCACTCACTCACAAACTTTTAATTTATTTTTTACGTTTTTTTAAAGGTTTATTTCCATTCATTCACTCATTCATTCACTCATTCATTCACTCATTCATTCACTCATTCATTCACTGATTTTTCCCTTTGCTCCCTCTCCAGGCGCCACCCACCCGTACCAAGAGGTGACCCGTAAGTTCATCTACATTCGCAGAACCAGACGATCAAGCTACGAGCAAAGACGGGACCAGTATAAGACATCACAACAGCTTATTTCACACGATCGCCAGCCGTACCACTAAGAGTGTGCTGCAGAGCCACTCACACAAACGCCGAATCGCCGATTATCCGAACCGGTTACCCAGGTTCAAGTTCTGCCAGCAGCAGTAGACACTTTTTGTATCTACATTTGTAGTTGGCCCACGGATGCTCAGCTCTATCATTTTTTGAAACCGGTTAATAAGACTAGATCTAGTATTATCCGGAGCTGTTGATTAATTATCCGGATTATTGAGATCTTAGAAGACGATCCAAAGTTGGTTTGAAATGTTTCTTTAAGTGATTCTGAGTGGTCTACCGGTTATTTTCTTACACTGGTTTGGTTTTTTGGCAAATGTGGCGATTTGCTATTTATTGTTTTTTTCTTGTACGTTTTCCCTTCTGTTTCTCAAATGAAGAATCCTCTGCAAGCAATAAAGATTCTTTGAAACAGTTTACTTGAATTTGTGATGCCATTCTTTCGTCTCTGTGAGGCTTTGGTTCGTTGGTTTGGGGATTTTAAAAAATATTTTTTTTCCTGTCTGGGTTTGGCTTATTTGTGTTGTATTGCTGTTGTTATTTATTGTTGTAAGAGGGTTTTCTTTGTTTGAGAGGTTCTTGTGTACATCTGTGTTTTTGGTGTTCTATTTATTTTTTTAAATTGGGGGTGGGTTGGGCCTCTTTAAGGCTTTCCTAAAGTATATTGACATTAAAATCCTTGCTTTCAAGTCACACACACACAAAATGGAGGTTGCACATACCATACTTCTATTCTAAAGACAGGGTATTAAAAAAAAAATGTCATTAGTTTTTTGCGGCACTCGCAAGAGCATAGGCTCTCAGACTCGCAACCGTAAGGTCGTGGGTTCGAATCCCGTCAGGGGCCCGACGTTGTGTCTTTGGGAAAGGCACTTTGCACAAATTTCCCTCACTTCACCCAGGTGGAAATGGGTACCCAGCTATAGACAGAGAAAGATCTTGTCAGTTTGATAGTGTTTGAGCGCGTGAAATCCGCTGCTTGCACTGTATGCTTCCTCGGAAGCTGAGAAT
>NW_004797507.1:838229-839481 GCF_000002075.1 Aplysia californica
GGAGTGTTCTATGGTCTGCTGGGGTAATAATATAGTGTAAAGCGCATAGAGCCTGCTGTTGAGCTGGGATATGCGCTATACAAATGCTATGTATTATTATTATTATTACGAGAGCGCAGGATACATTTAACATCAGTTGGTAGGACATTTTGAATTTTGCTCAGATGGCGGCCGAAGCCTACTCCTACCGATTTACAGGACACTCTGTCCTTAACCTGGCCTGGTCTGTGGTGTCGCGGTGAAGCGCTTCGCCGTCGCGCGCACGCACAAAACCCGAGGTCGATTCACGGTTTGTGGAAAATTTTTCTCGAGTACCTCGGCTGTCTCGTTGAAAGGTTAAATCTCAGGTCACCCCCCCCCCCCCCCGGGGGCGCTGCAACTGACTGAAGTGTCTTTAGGCCATTCCCAAAGGGGGAGGTCATCAACATGTTCTTATGCACTGTAGAATTGTAAATGGGCTGATTCATCAATGTCATGCTCATAACTGTGCCTGAACTGCAACAGGTTACTGCTGCTTTTTCTTTCCTAATCCTAACTATCGTCATTTTTCTTCTATTTCTTGTGTATGTTTGTCACTCTCTTATGACCCTCTATTTCCGGAGGGCTTTGATAGTCGAAGCAGACATTGTGCTGTTGCAGCTAGAGAGGGGAGCAAAGTAAGCCTAATTCCCTGTAAAGACTTCTCTGTTGACATCCACCCCTTGGCTCTCATATGACCTTATACAGTTGCGAGCGAAGTAAAAAATCTACTAAAACAAAAACAAAAATCCATGGTGAGAGAGATGGTAAAGGTCTAACGCCCCTATCAACACAGTAAGGTTATTTAAGGCGGGACCTCCGAATTCAACGTCCATTGCCGAAAGAAATGAGTCAAGTGGGACATTCGCGTAAAGTGTCTTTCCCAAGGACGCAATGTCGGACCGAGCTGTTAAGTTCCTCTCAACCCGGGTTGGCCTTGTCAGGTAAGGTCGAAATCCGTCTCCTTGATGTTATCTTTTTAAAATTGTCTTAAGGGGGACATAAAAAGCTACATAAAACTAGACAAGGGACAGGGGAAATCTCTTCTCAGCCTGGACAACGGTGTCTTTTGAGAAAGGGTTGGTTTTGGTTTAGATGAGAGTTTTATGGCACTTGTAACACAATAAGGTTTATACCCAGTGAGAGAAACACACAAAGAGAGAGAGAGAGAGAGAGAGAGAGGGAGAGAGAGAGAGAGAGAGAGAGAGAGAGAGAGAGAGAGAGAGAGAGAGAG
>NW_004797507.1:839581-842308 GCF_000002075.1 Aplysia californica
GAGAGAGAGAGAGAGAGAGAGAGAGAGAGAGAGAGAAAGAAAGAGAGAAAATCACTGGTGGAATGTTATGGTGCACGCATTCTTCTTTGTACAATTGTGAAGGACAGTGTGATTTAAAAACGAACAAACTGTACAACTTTTTTTCTTCTAAATATCTCGCACAAAATGAGTACTATAATGTTGAAATCTGGAGCAGACATAATTCATTCAAAGGGAATTTGTTTAACATAATATTAACAAAGACGAAACTTGTTTTCAAAAACGGAAATGGCTTTTATAAAAACCACCTATAAATACAAAACGCACTAATTAAATAGTTCTTATAAGGAAGTCACGAAATGATTGGGTTTTTTTCCCCCTTTAATTTCTCAAATCTAATCTTTCCACCTCTGTAACCTTGAAACAGTAATTATTCTTTTCTCCTACAGCGTTTCAGAAATATTTATAAAATTCTGGAATTCCCGGAATCAATGGTTTACATGTCATCCTTTGGACTCTACAAATTTTAAGGCGTCGTTCGTAATGTTCAGTGGTGGCCAAACACAAGGATCCACTCAACCATGAGCACTCAAAGCCATACACACTGTACACCTTACAGTATGGAGCTGTTTCTAGAGACGACAGGGAGGGTGAAGGTTGCCCATATAAACAGCGTTTGTGGAGTTGATATAACCTGAAAGGTAAATATGGGCTTTGTTATGGAACCAAATGTCATAGAGGAAATGTTCACGCTTTTCACGACGATCGGGGAATCATGAATACATTGTTTTTCTCTGATAGCTTTGCGAACAGGAGACGGGTATCATCATCAATGATTAATTTATAGAGGTACCAGTCATCCATGTCCAGGTGCTGTTTTAGCCAGGAAAATGGTACAGTCACAGATGAAGATTTGCCTTGAGAATGCAAACCGTTGAGACGTAGGAAAGTCCTTGCTGCAGACATTGTCTACGGACAGACATCCCATGGGGCTCGTCTACTGACGCTGGTGACGTTTACCGAGGTGCAAACGGTGTGTGTTTGACCTGAAGTGGTCGTTTTGTCTAGGAATGTTTAGGTCTGATTCTCTACAGGTCCCTACTGATGTACCATTTTCACCCTTGACATTAAAGAAGGTCTTGAGGTCACTTTAACATTATTTCCGTGCTTTGCGCGAAACTTATGCAATGGGTTGGCGGTGAGGAAATGTTCAATACAAAAAAAGCTCTCTGCTCTTTACTAATCTTTACCATGACCTCAGTAGGCAAAGAAAACTTGAGAAAAACTATTGTGCAAACTTCTCTTGGCCTGTTAGACTACTGTAGTTTGCAATATGGCGCAATCGTTGGAATTTTTAGTGGTTGGCCTAATGCGAACTTGTGCATCATGCTACAATAATGGGGACATAGCTGAAAATGGGTTGGGTTTTTTACGCGCTATGTAGAGCAAAACTATTCTGTGGATTTATGTAAAATGAATATCAGACAAATTAAGTTGACTTCCAAATATTGTGTATAAATTTGAAACGCAAAACTTCAGTGTGGAGGAAAATATTAACGGAACAAGCTGTACAGTTTTTGGGTTGTTTTTTTAAATCACCTTGTACATTAAGCAATTCCTTATTGGAAATGCTCTATATAAGGGGCATTCTTTAGTGACAATAATTTCCTTATTATTCTTTAAAAAACAAGCAAAGTACAGAGAGAACAGGACTCCACTCACTGCAGTTTCATTTATTACGCACCCAAGCATTGTAACCAGAAAAAAGTAGCAGCTTTTTGAAATACAGTAATACTTTAGGGACCATCAACATAATGTCACCGTAAGAGGAGGATTCTAGTCACTACTTGAAACATCAACGGTAACGTTCAGATGTCATTTGAAATCTAATGTTACTTTTTCTTTAAAAAAAAAAGAACAAAAAGCAAGAACAAAAAAAAAAAGCAAAGCCATAAAGACAATGCAAAAACATTCTTCAGGTGGCATCTGAAGCACAATCCGCCATCTTAAAAAAAAACAAACCCAGCCAATCAACTTGGGTCACCTTAGTTGTAACGCAGAACATTCAAAATGGCTTCCCCCGCCGCTGATTGGTTACATGAGGGAGCTGAATATAATCGCCCGCAGGAAAGGGTTGCTCATAGCTCCCCCTCCGCCTCCGCCTCCTGGCTGTTGCTGATTCAGCGCAAAAAGGTAGGGCAGTACACCGTCCATCTGTCTGATCCTGTGAACGTGAAGGAAGACAGGAATACTCTGTCAGCAATTAATGGCAGAAGATATCCGGAGACGACTCCGGCGAGCACCTAGGAACCATTCGGAGACGCACTCCCGCACACAGATGCACAACTTTAGGGGGTCAAACTGCGTATTATTTGCTGCAGATCACACTTATAGCCTCTAAAACTGTCGCAAATCAATATATTGTTTTCAAGAAAATTTCAAACTTAACCGCAAAATATCAAATTGTGGATTAAAACATGGGGGCATTTTTTATTTGGTCTAGAGGCACAAAGCATTCTGATTGGTCTATCTCCGTCGGAGATGTCTCAGAATAGATACTGCGTCAATTAATACACATGGTGGGTTTTTGTTTGTCATCTTGTTTGTTTTTGGGTTTTTTTCGGGGGGAGGGAGAGGGGCTGTTCTTTAAACTGCATGCTCAATGCTTTCGAGAAACACCAAAGAACACAAGCACAAATAAAAAGAGGTTTTCATACAGAGAGAGAGAGTAAAAATAGGAGCCTCAGC
>NW_004797507.1:849543-850667 GCF_000002075.1 Aplysia californica
TGGGTAGGGGAGTAAAAACACTTTTATATATATATATATATATATATATATATATATATATATATAAAATTTGAATAAAACACAACAAATACCGCACTGTAAGCAGCAATTACTCGATGGCTCTGAATTCCCTAAACTGTTCCCATTAGAGGAAAATCCAAAACTTAGATATTCTCTTGTGACTTTACGCTCGTACACGAATTCTTTACACACTTCACCCAAGTGGGAATGGGTACCGGGCTATCCATAAACAGCGAAAGATCTGTTTGTACAGTGTGTTTCCCTTGAAGCTGAGAACATTTCTTCGTATTCTAGGGTTTGCTGGGGTAATTATAGTTGCCAATCGCATAGAGACTGCTGTAGAGCGTGGGTATCCACTATGCGAGCGTATGTATGGAAGTACACAATATAATGGCATCTATATAGCGCTCAACCCCGATTAAAGTATAGAGGCTCTGAGCGTTTTACAATACAACAGTATTACATCCAGTATCTATTTGGCAACTAGGAAACACATGTGTCCCTTTTCCCATAAAATTACGACAGCTACAGAGTTGAAAGTTGGCAAATACCTGCAAATGGATAGGTAAGTCCCCATGACCGAGCCCGACTTTTTATTTATTCATTTCCGGAATTTAGGAAAATATATTTGACAAAAAGTTCATGTCCTTCTTTGGGCTTTGTGATTATTCCACTGAGAAACGAAACAAATTTGTGTAGCTGGCATTCGCAGCGGAAGTGCCTGAAGTTATATTTCGCGAGGCGCATTTTGTTTTGAGAGTATTATATCTAGACATTCTAATTTTTTGCATCTCTCAAGATTTATTGCTCCATTCCAGTAGAGTGTTAATATAGAAGGCCAATGACTTTCAGTTGATGTTAATGCACCGATCATTCCTTTCATCGAAAGGTAGCCCAGCTATTTCTTATTTCTTTTTTTCTTCTTTTTTTGTATTATTAATTTTAAAAGCCCCTCTATTTCACGCAATTTACAAAGTCTTCAGGTATCCGCAACACTGACGAACACAGGTCTGACTTCTGATTCCCTACTATTTCTGCACGTCAAGATGTCGTGTCTTGAAGGGAGGGAGGGAGAGAGAGAGAGAGAGAGAGAAAGAGAGAGA
>NW_004797507.1:853028-854630 GCF_000002075.1 Aplysia californica
GTAAAAGAGAGTTTACTTTGACTAATCTAAGGTACAAAATTGAAAGGAGCGTTGGACCCATAACTCATCCTACCTGAGACGGCTCAATGATGTAAGTTATAGGTGCAGATTACAGGTGCGCTGCATCCTATCTGCCGGCCAAAATACGCTCGTCAATCATAACATTACACTGACAGGGTTTGCGATGTGACTTTTTTTTTGCCTCTGCAGCTATGTTTAGAAGACGTAAATTTGATTCCGGAAAGGGATTTTCGAAAATGTTTAGGGTGAAATTGTCTTCAGCAAGCAAAGGCTGTACCATCTGTGCAATAAGCAATCAGATTGAAATAACGAGGAAAAAAAAAGTGAATTTGACCTCAAATCCCTTCATCGTTTCCTTACGACACAAGTTCCTGAATAAAGACGGTTTTTTTCCCTGGCACATTTGTATTTTACTCTCCCCTGCACTCCCCACCCCCACGACTTGAGATACAACTTTCACAGTTCGCTGGCTAAACATTCCCTTTGCCTCCCAACGTAATCTTTGTTGTGTAGATTTGCATGCCACTTTTTAAAATAAATATTGCACAGATGGCACAGCCTTTGGATGTCTTTTAAAATGTTTTTGGTGGGTTAAAAATGTATTTTCAAAAATTAGTTTTTTCTTTGAAACAAGAAGAAAACGGGCAAGACAAGAGTGACAAACCGAAAAAAGCCCCCGATTTTGTAAAGGTCGCTGTGCCTTGAGAGAACCACGTCAAAATGGTTCAGGTCATGACTTTCATCAGGTGTTTTTTGCATCACGACGTTTGTCGTGACTTTACGCCTCAGCTGAGCACGATCATCATCAAACAGTGACTTCCTCCCATCAGGACAGTGCACTGACTGAAGTTCTCTTTAGGCCTTTCCAAAAAGGGGGATATTAACATGTTCTGAAGTACAGTGGAATTGTAAATGGGCTGATTTATCAATGTCGTGCTCATAGTGTGCCAGAATAATTTAGTGGAAACTGTTGCCTTTTCTTTCCTCATCTTTATTATTGTCATTTACCTCTACTCCTTTCGTATGTTTGTCAATCTCTTGTGAACTGCTATTTCCGGGGGTGCCTTGATAGTCGAAGCAGACTTTGTGCTGTTGAGGCTAGAGAGGTGAGCAGAGTAAGCCTGATTCCCCGTTTGTACTTCACTGTTGACATCCACCCCTAGGCGCTCATATGACCTTATGAAGTTGCGAGCGCCGTAGAACCTTACTAAAAACTAAACAGTGACTGGGCCCGGAGGTTAGCTACTTCGTTTTGTTCTTTTACGTTTCTTCTTCCTTCCTTTATCCCTCCTCTTGTATCGTTAGATGTTGAGGGGAGGTGGTTCTGTTTTTTTGTCAAGGGCTAGGTGGGGGGATTCTGTTATTGTTGATATGTTATTCTTTAGGTGGACCCCTTTAACGCCCTCCAGCCAAGTTTTGTCCCTGCCCTTGAATCATGACTCTTTTGCGTTGTAAGCTTGTGCAGCTGGTTGATTTAGGGACATTCTCATCAGATGACCGAACCACTTGTTTCTTTGATGTTCTATACCATGACCAGTTTTAGTCCAGTTACTTTTCGGACAGTTTCGTTCTTTACACAGT
>NW_004797507.1:855233-858320 GCF_000002075.1 Aplysia californica
GGGGGGGGGGGCAGGGATAAGGGGGCAGGGACGAGAAGGATAACGATTTAGGATGGGCGGGGATGGGGATCAGGGTTTGGGAAGGGAGATTATAAATAATAGATTCTGACGGAAGACACCACAAATGTCGCTCTTGAAGACTACGGCTACACGCTTTCATATTCCGCCCCGTTATTTAATTTGTAGTTCAAAAAGGAAAAACAGCACCACCTTAAATAAATCAGTAACTACGTCCTAATAGGTAAGTGCATAAATCCCTCCATTTATTCAACATAAACTTGTGCTGTCCTCGGTGCAATTTGGAGAGACATCGCCGTTTTGCCGCCGTGCGCAGTTCTTGGCCTTTTTACAGCCAGGTCTGCCTTTTGATCCCGCCTATGATAAAAGAGAAGGGCTAGCAGGCTTGGTGTGTGCGCCACTCTTTGTGCCTTTTGGTGCGTTCCCCCGTGATAGATGGTCGGCCTTTGTGGCGCAGTAGGTTGGGAACTTGGTGAATCTTGGTGGGGGTCTTAAGTAAATACGTGAAGTATTTTCTCTTGTCCTTTGTTGAGAAGATCTTGTGAGCTTAATGTCCTGACGAGAGAAACACTTCTACTACAGTCTTCAACAAAGGATTCCTTTGTGGACTTGGTAAAGCGTCATATTTTAATTAACGGCTACGAAAGCGACACCACCACACCACCACCACCACCAGCAATAGAAACAGCAACAGAACGCATAACAACAGCAGCAACAATAACAGTAATAACAACAACAGCACACAATCAGCAACAAGAACACATTCAGCAGTAAGAGCAGCAGCAACAGACTGTACCTGGTACGCAGAAACATTGACAAAACAAATGGTCGCTTTTAAAGGACAAGCCGGGTAACCCAGATTTTAGGAGTTTCCAGAAATCTTGGCCCTACCAATACGAGAAGTTTGGTTTCATTGGTGTGTTTATTTGTTTGTTTATAGAGAAAACTCCCCTTGTCTTAAACCCCCCCCCAAAAAAAACTGAACAAGGGGCGAAAACTTAACCTTCGATTTTCTTAAAACAGCATTTTTGGGATAGCCCCTTTGTGCTTAAAAGCGACCAAATTAATCTTAGGTTATTCAGAATAACGCTGCCCAGTTAGTCCAAAGATAAAAAAAGAGGCTAAGCAGAACAGCTCTTTGAATATCTCCACCGGCTTCCAGTTAAACAGGGTATCACGTACAAATTGTCCACTCTTTGTCATAATGATATTATGTTAAACGGCAAAGCACCGTCATTAACATTGAAGCGAATAGCTGAACCTCCACATTCCATCGAGACAGCTGCAGGAGTCATCAACTCTAATCACTAAGTCAAGAATTCCCAAGTTAAAATCCATGTTCTTTTGGAACACCTTACAAAAAATGAGAGAAATAGAATCTACAGGGTGGTTTTAAACAAAACTGAATTTCTTTTTAAAAAGTGGACATCAAACAAATATGTACGTATGCTCAACTCTCAACCCGTTTCGAATTCATCAAGGATCATAATAATGATTTTTACAATTATGTTATCCTAACACTTGTGATAATTAATACGAAGTATGTTCTTGTAGCGGGGATGTGGCTCAGTGGTAGAGCGCTCGCTTCGCATGTGAGAGGCCCCGGGTTCGATCCCCGGCATCTCCATTTTTTTTCATCATACTGGCCGAGTTGCTGCAGCGTGGGGCAACCGCAGAGCATGGTGTTCTTGGCCCAGATCCTCAAATCCTACTTACATCCCCCGGGGCGGTGCATTGGAGTGCCTTTAGGCCATTCCCAAAGGGGGGAACATTAATATGTTCTTATGCACAGTAAAATTGTAAATGGGCTGATTCCTCAATGTCATGCTCATAACTGTGCCTGAACTGCAACAGGGAACTGTGGCTTTTTCTTTCCTTATCCTTGCTATCGTCATTTTCCTCTACTTCTTTTGTATGTTTGTCACACTCTTGTGACCCATTATTTCCGGGGTGCCTTGATAGTAGAAGCAGACCTTGTGCTGTAGAGGCTAAAGAGGTGAGCAGAGTAAGTCTGATTCCCGCTAAGGACTTCTCTGTTGACATCCACCCCTTGGCCCTCTTATGACCTTATGCAGTTGCGAGCGCCATAAAACCTCTACTAAAACAAACAAACAAACCCTACTTTGCTTGGACTGTGAGACTCTGGTGGTACCTCTAGGCAGTCTGCCCTTCAGTAAAGATGGCATTCTGACAACCTCCTGCACCTAGATACTAATCTGATGGTCTTGTCTTTATCTTGCTATCAGAAACATTGTACCTAAGCGAGAGATTGAGTCTTATATTTGTGCTGCTCTTTCTCACTTTAAACAATTAATGTTTCCGCTAGTAAGAATTCTGTTCTTTTTTTAACATTTATAATTTCCTTCTTTTTTGCCGTCCATCCCCATCAAATTCTTTCGGGCGACGGGTGAGTTCGGTGGTCGCAGGCTCCGAGACTCTGTTTTCTGAGGAGCTCAAAGAGGACTCAACTTCTATGGGCTGGCCATATCGTAAGAATGCCTGATTTCAGAATCCCAAAAGGCAATGCTCTGTTCTAAACAGAGCTCGGGGAATCGCAAGGTTGGTTCTCCTAAAAAAAAAAAAGCTCGACAAAGACACCCTGAATATGTCTTTGAAGGATTTTATCATAAATCCTTCGACATGGGAGAGTCTTGCTCCTGACAGACTAAGCAGGAGAGCAGCAGTCACAGTGGGCAGCAAATCATGATGAGGCTTCACGAATAAGAAATTCTGAAACCAAGAGAGAATCCCCCAAACTGCCCACATTCACAGGTGGAAGTAGAGGTTTTAAATGTTCATAATGTGGCAATTTTGTTAACTGCCAACATTGGTCTTATCGGCCACAGTTGAAGCTACAAGTCATCTTAAGCTTTAAATTCCTAAAAATGTTAATTCTTCTATTTCTGGAGAAACATTCTCCTCTGCAGATGTATTGGTCGTCGTCAGACATTGACGGACGAGCTATTATTATGATTATTATATCATTATTATTATTATATTGTACTTAGGTGAGAGAGTGAGTCTGGGGTTTGCGTTGCTCTTTCTCACTTTAAACAATTAATGTTTCCG
>NW_004797507.1:858779-860480 GCF_000002075.1 Aplysia californica
TCACACACACACACACACACGCACGTCTTGGGCGTGTCCGGATCTTTCTGGACTTTGACCGCACCGTGGACGAGCGAATCTGACGTCATAGTTCGGTGTATTTGGTTGAAGTTTGGAGTAAGGCTATGAGAGGTAGATTTGTACCACAGATCCCACGAACACCACAAGATCGCTCACTCAACCAAAAAAAAAAGTCCACGGCCGTACGCACGTATTCTCAGATGGCGCTGCAGTCTGTGTTTTGAAGCTCTCTTTCGTTTCCCGTGAAGAAGAACAGAAATAGCATCTCGTTGCGCACCATAGATGTTGCGCACGCACATCCACAGCTCTGTTCATCAATCTACAACGAGCGGTGAGTGGTGGCGCCGATAAAACAAGCTCTAAAAAGCCTATGAACGACTTTTAATTAAAAGCCGTCAGGAGCTTCACTTGTTGCTACATTCTTAGCTTTAAAAACAAAAAAAGAAATTAAAAGATCAAACACTTTTCCTACAACATAACCACTGTGATGTGAGTGTAGTACCGATGTTACCCTGATATTTCCCCCAAACTTCCATACAGTCAGATGTCACAATCAAAATGAGAAATTCTTTACTTTAAGCACTGTCGCTGTTCCCAGGTCCTTAGTGGATAATATTCTATCTTAACGCTTTCGAGTTTTAATCTGTAGGTGTCCGTTACAATCAAGAAATATCAACATTTTCGAAACTTTGCTACATTTTAAAATGCAAAGATGGAAATCAAGTTCTACGCGAAACGACACCTAGACGATACACCTAGCATTTACGATCACTGTTTATAAGACATTCTTCTTTTCTGTACAGTTTTGGTACGCTTTGGAACTACAAGTATTTCAAACCCATTTCGGTATTCTTTCACGCCTAAGACCTCAAATCCAGAGCATCGTTTCGTCATTCACGGCTTGAATTCCTTTGAGAACATTCAACGTTGATGTCGGTTGTGATAATTCTGATTGTCATGTTTCTGAGTCGTGTTCATACGCCTACAAACCTGTTACAAATTTTATTTAGCGTCAAACAGTCAAACGGTTTGGACATCTAACCAGAATGCCCCAGAAATAACTAGCGGCAAGAGCTTACCCCACCCGTGAATCCGGCTTCAAATCAAGAGGAAGACCAAGAAGGACCTGGCTGGATGGGGTTAAAAAGGTCATGGAACAACATGCCATATCTATCACAGACGCTACACACCTATCACAGGACCGAAGCCTGCACCTCTCTTCGACATCCTAAGGATACCAGAGAAAGGAAATAGTAAAAGTAAAAAGTAAAGTAAAAGAAAGTTCTAGGGTGGCTCTGCTGAGGTAATGATACCACGGAACCTGCTCTAACGGCCACCTGTCCAAGACAATTAATCACCAGTAAAACACACCGTTTGCCACTTCGCCCCGTACAACAGACCGTTTGCCACTTCGCCCATTGTGATTCTTTCTCTATGTTATAATTGCACTGTCCAAGACGTCTGCTTGCCTAAAACAACCATTTTTCTTCTCGACAATGGGTTGTCGTCTTTGACAATTTGTTGTTACAAAGCACATTGAGTACGTTGTTGAGATTGGATTTGTGCTTTAAAAAAACTTCTACGTAGTAGTAGTAGTAGTAGTAGTAGTAGTAGTAGTAGTAGTAGTAGTAGTAGTAGTAGTAGTAGTAGTAGTAGTAGTAGTAGTAGTAGCAGCAGCAG
>NW_004797507.1:861599-865061 GCF_000002075.1 Aplysia californica
ATCTCTCTCTCTCTCTCTCTCTCTCTCTCTCTCTCTCTCTCTCTCTCTCTCTCGTAGCATGCGTGTACGTACCTCTTGTCAGCCAGTTTTGCTCTTGTTGTTTGTTGGTTGTTGTTGTTGTTGTTGTTTTTGTTGTTGTCTGTTGTTTTTGTTGTTGTTGTTGTTGTTGTTGTTTTTGGTGTTGTTGTTGTTGGTGGTGGTGTTCCTGCTGTTATTGTTGTTATTGTCGTGTTTCTAATGTTTTGGTTCTTGCTGTTGTTGTTGTTGTTGTTGTTATTGTTGTTGTTGCTGTTGTTGCTGCTGCTGATGTTGTTGTTGTTTTTGTTGCTGTCGTCGTCGTCGTCGTCGTCGTCGTCGTCGTTGTTGTTGTTGTTGTTGTTGTTGTTCCTGTTATTGTTATTGTTGCCTATCCTTTTCAAATGTTTGGAGTCCCGAAGAGCGTGCTCTTAGCCAGGGCCACCGCCTCTCTTGGGTAGTGGGTGAGGCAGTCCAACCTCCCTGAATTCTCCCCAAGGAGATGCCACTGCTGGACCTCTGAAACGGGGCTTCTCTGCAGGCAGTGCTCCAAATCTTAGGGCTCCTTGCTGCTCGATGGACAGGTTGGGTCCGATGTTTTGTCTATTCTATTCTTGTAAGTCCGGAGCCCAGAGAAGTGACCACTCCTGACTTTTGCCAGTTGTGACTGGTCGCTGCGGGAATTAAGGGTTGAGGGAGACAACAGGGAAGAGAACAAAAGGGAACTTCGTAGAAATTGGGGGAGGGGGGAGGAGGGAGGAAAGAAGACAGAGAAGGTTGGAAAAAGAGAAGATAAGGGAGAAAGAGTGGAAAGGAGAAATATGAATGAGAGTCAGGACATAGAAAAGAGGAGACGAGTAAAAAGGAAAAGAGAAGGAATCTCGAAAGAAGAGGAGAGAAAGAAAAGGATCCGAGAAAGTAAAGTGACGTTGTTCCCTCATCTGATCTGGACATTGGGGATTGTCTTGTTAGTGAGACAACATCCTGGTCCTTCGTATATTGTGGTAGGGTGGCCAGTTCCTTTCCACGCCACCTTTACTTCCCCAACTCGAAGTCAGGTACCCATTACGTAACTGCTGGGTGGGCAAAAGGGGTTGAATAAAATCAGTGTCCGAACCGAGGATCGAACCCACACTTTCTGCTTCGGAGACGAGCGCACTAACTGCTCCGCTACCGCACCCGAGAAAGCAGAAGGACATAAAAAAGAGGCTGTGAAGGTCAGTGCGTCTGAGTACTTCCCCTAGCCTAGCTCGCCTACACCCAACAGGCCAAATATTACCATTATTTCGCCAACGAGAGAGACTTCCTAATTAAATATTACAAGCTGGGCCCCCTTTCGATGAAAGGAATGATCGGTGCATTGACATCAACTGAAATCATTGGCCTACTACATTTACACTCTACTGGAATGGAGCAATAAATCTTGAGAGAAAAGTGACAAATGTGTTTCCAAGTTGCCAAATGTATAATAGACAAAGGAGTTAAAAAAAGGGATGATGGGCATCAAACGAAAGGATCGCAGTCGAATTTAGCACCAAGTAAAAAAAAACAAGAGGCTAGATCTATACGGGTCGCACACTTAAAATAGTGCTCAGTATTGCGTGACAGTGCGCGATAGTATCGAACGGAAGTACGACTTGAAATAAACAAACCTGGAGGATTTTCTAAAATTACAGAGACAGAAGCGTCACCTACAAAAGCGATCTGCGAAATAAAGAAAGTTAGCTTTTTGCAGCAAAACTGTCTCAAATCTGAAATAAACGAAGGGCATCATGATCTGGAGAACATTTTAAAGAATCTTTTGGCGAAAACCGCACGTCGATCGATGCAGCCATTAAAAAGCCTTTTGCATAGCAGGATTTCGCCACCACAAATAGATAATAGATAATATAAATTCTACAGTGTGGTCACTATTTCCGTGCGTGTAATAAATGTAACGTAGCGGTCATGAATTAACCAAAAGTAATGACAGAGTCCTCTAACTGTAACTGATGACTGTCTTCCATGACCGCATTTCGTCCACTCTTACACAAACAAGCCACGCTCCCCCCCCCCAAACCCCTCTCCCTGCTGGATGACTGAGAATTGGTCATCTGTGTGTCAGTGCTACGAATAATTTCTCTCGCTTTCTTTTACTCTCTCTGTCTCTGTCTCTGTCTCTGACTCTGTCTCTGTCTCTGTCTCTCTGTCTCTCTCTCTCTCTCCCCCTCTCTCTCTCTCTCTTTCTTTCTTTCTTTCTCTCCTTCCTTCTTTCTCTCTCTATCTCTCTCTATTTCTCTCTCCTCCCTCTCTCCGTCTCTGTGTGTGTGTGTGTCTGTCTGTCTCTCTCCCTCCCTCTCTCTCTCTCTCTCTCTCTCTCTCTCTCTCTCTCTCTCTCTCTCTCTCAAAGTGTATCTTGTGCATGACGTCATGGTCACCCCCATGTTGATCCCACAGAGAGTGGGAACCCCAGAACTGCGTGGTAGTCAAGTATGTTTCACAAAGTCTCAACTCCACACGTTTACCCCGGGAAGAAGTGCTTTTGAAAAGTCTGCATTTCAGTCCTTCATAATAAAATGTAAGAGATTTTACGCCCTCATCAATACAATTAAAGCATTTTGGAGGCCGGCTGCGATGCCGTCTGTCAAGGCGGATAGGGTTAAGCCGTTTTTTGCCCTCGGAAATTCCCAAACGCTTTAGATGGTCTTTTAATAGCACATTTATAGTCGTTTTAGCATTGCATTTCCAGTAAAAAAAAATCATCATATTTCACCCATGTTTACAACTCGTAGGATAAATCATGATTAAACACCTTCACCTTCACCTATCCCGTAGACTGGATGTCTGTCGGGGCGCTTTTGAAGATTTGGCCATCAGATTCTTCCACTCCTTCCGGTCTTCAGCATTTCTGAGCGTGTCTTTGAGTTTCAGGCCTGTCGATTCCTTGATGTTGTCCCCCCAACTTTTCTTCGGTCCGCCTCTGCTCCTTTTTCCTTGGATGCTGCCTTGCAGGATCATCTTGGCAAGGCCGGGTGAACAGATGTAACACCAGAACTCATGTAATAAATTCTTTATACTCATAGTGCGTATTGCACATTCATTGATTCATTTGGTCGTTTTTCAGGACAAGCGGGCTAACCCAGATTTCGAGGGTTTCCAGAAATCTTGACCTACACCAAGAGTGGGCATTGTCCTATCTATAGGAGAAGTTTTGTTTCATTGGCGTATATGTTTGTTTGGTTATAAAGAAAAACCCCCTTTTCTTTTAAAGAAAGATATCATGTGTCCAAAAACTTTACCTTCGATTTTCTCAAACAATATTTGTCGGGACAGCGACCTTGAGCGTAAAAGTGACCATTTGATCCATTTGATATCGTCGTGGAGAGAGGCTTTCTTATTCCCCACCGGAGATGGCTCACGGTATATAACATACACCTTCCAAAAAGCCCCAATCTCACCTCTCACCCG
>NW_004797507.1:868327-871718 GCF_000002075.1 Aplysia californica
AAGAAAGTACACACCTATCTTGAATAGAAGTTGAGATATTTGGTGGCTTTTAAGCTCAAGGGGGCAATCCAGAAAAATGCTGTTTTGATAAAATCGAAGTTAAAGTATTTCCCCTTGTTCAGTCTCTTTAAAAGGCAAGCAGAATTTTTTCTATAACCAAACAAATATACACACCCTTGAAACCAAACTTCTCGTATAGGTAGAGCAAGGCCTACTTTTGGAGTAAGTCAAGATTTCTGGAAACCCCGAAATCTGGGTTAGCCCGCTTGTCCTTAAAAGCGACCATTTGTGATTGAAGGAGGTCGGGGTTGCTTGCTTTTTAAAATGTAAAATTTGCGTGAAAATGGCCTCCAAAGTTGGATGATTTCCAAAGCTTGTGAGTCCTTGGAAATTGAAAATTTACATTTGTTGTGACTTAAATTAATGTTTTTGAGTAGAATCCACACAGAAATGTGTGGAGCCAAAAAAAATAAAAATTGGATAAACATTTCCAAACTGGCGGAAAAATGCCTGTTTCTCCGATTTCTGTATTTTGACGAGCGCCTGATTTCACCATGCTGCCTTTAATATTATTATATATCAAGTCTTGTCCCATCCTCTCATAATGACAAGAAGGTTTCTCTTAAAAGAGAAATACATGAACATGTAGATCTATAACTTATTATCTCATGCTGATGGCGGTAACACCTGGCTCTTTCGCCCGTCTTGAGTTTCAAATCGGTCTTTACTCTTTTGTTGTTGTTGTTGTTTTATTTTGTTGCGTTTTTGTTTGTTTTTTTGTTTGTTTTTTTTGTCCTTTAATGCCCAGAGCACACTGTCAGTCTGATTTTTTGTACGGAGTCGGGGTCAACCAGATTTCCCCTCGTGGATAGGTAAATTACTAATAGCAAACTTTTTGACGTCGTGAATAATAGTAATATTAAATTATGACCGATTCACCGATTCAACTCACGACCTTAAGAAAAAAGTTCGATTTTGAAGGTCACAGTCCAATTAAGCGGAATTCTGTTTTGTTATGTAAAAATGGAATCTTTTGCTGTCCCATCCGTGAAGGAATTCTGATTGGGCCCGACTCAGTTCAATGAACCCGAATGATAGTGTGCAGTGGTTATAAGCAAATAATTATCGTTGTCGGATCCTGCAGTCAATTTCTAAATTTGAATTGTGTTTATTTGTGCAATCGAGGTTTCGGGTGTGTACTTTTGTGTTTCATGTGTGTACTTTTGTGTTTCATGTGTGTACTTTTGTGTTTCATGTGTGTACTTTTGTGTTTCATGTGTATACTTTTGTGTTTCATGTGTGTACTTTTGTGTTTCATGTGTGTACTTTTGTGTTTCATGTGTGTACTTTTGTGTTTCATGTGTGTATATGTTTCAAAGCTCTGCTCATTTTCCGCTTACTATTCCGCCCCATTCCCACCCCTCGCGCCCACTTTCTCTCTACTTCTTAATATTCATACACTGTATTTAATGTACTTCTCGTCCACACTTCTCGTGTTCCCATAAGTAATTAGTATTCCCCACAGCTGCCCATGTACTAAGTGACCAGATGGGACTAGTGCAGGTGGCAGGAGAATGCACAGTATAACGCGCTAAATCACTCAATGCTATGTATGCCTTTTTTATTCCCTGACACTGTTTTTGTTGACAATCTCTTTGTTTATTTGTTAGCCACCTGGCATATTTACAAGGTCTGATTCCAGTGAGAAATTTATCTTACTTAATCTACTCCTTATTTTAGAAATGGCAGTTGTTAATTTTTTTGGGGGGTGAGGTTTTTCTTGTTTTTGTTTTGGCTTGTTTTGATTTTGGTTTTGCTTTGTTTTGTTTTATTGTTGTTGGTTGATGTTTTTTTCTGATTTTAAAGGCAGTTGGTACATAAAACTGTACATGTATATCCTGAAAGGTATACACGACAGAGCTGCACGTGATAGAAATAGACAAAAGGAGGTAGAAAATGTTATTGGTAAAAAGCATGCGTACTGCGCCAGTTTTTGTATATGTATTGTAATAAGTCGTAGAGTTACATATACACGTACACACACATGCATACACACGCTCCATGCGTATTCTATTATTTTTTATATTATTTTTGGGGTTTTGGTTAGTGTTTTACGGCGCTCGCAACTTCATAAGTTTATATGATCGCTCTAAACACATTAAACATTAATTGCGTATTCTTTGCTGGAAGTAATTTTAAACATAGCTATTTAACAATTAGGAAAATGTCAAAACCTCTTCAACCAAGAAAGGTTTTTCCCTGTGGGATGAATAAAGATTGTCGTTGTCATTTTCATTGTCATTGTTTTTCAAAACAGACGTGTTCGTAAAACAATGGTTTATGAATACGAATACGTTTTCGATGTTGGAATTGACCCTTCAAATATCAAAACTTTAGGTCAGAGTTCAAGGGCACTGTCAACACATCTATCGTCCTTATCTCCCGTCCTTTTTATGTTTGTTACTCTCTTGTAACATCTATTCTTCGTCATTTCTATGACCTTATTGTGTTGCAAGTGCCGTAAAACTCTTACTAAAACAAAACTGACAACACAAACAGGTCATAGAAGTGCCGAAGCTAAGAGAGCTAAGTTACTAGAGAGTAACCTAAAAAAAAGAAGGAGAAGAAATATGGACAATAGAACTTTTTTTAAAACAACAGAAGGAGTAAACCACATCGATGCAACTGCCAACCACCCACTGTTAGCATGTCTGTATGTCCAGAACTCTGTAGCAAGAGCTGCTCTCTTATTTCATTTTGCCTTGAGCGAGCACCTGAACAATAGGCCTACATGAAATGTTTTAATAATAATTGTGTCGTTAACATAATTAAATAACTACTCTAAAAACAAAAAAGTAAACAGACCAAACCAAACCAAACAAAACAACAAAACAAAAAAACTGCTGCTCTTTGTTTCCTCATCCTTACTATTGTCATTTTCCTCCACTTCTTTTGTATGTTTGTCACTCTCTTGTGTACTGCTACTTCAGGGTGCCTTGATAGTCGAAACAGACTATGTGCTGTTGAAGCTAGAGATGTGAGCAGAGTAAGTCTGATTCCCTGTTCTGTTGACATCCACCCATTGGCGCTTATATGAGCTTACACATTTGAGAGCACTGTAAAACCTTTCTAAAACAAGCTAGCAAACAAATAAGCTAGCAAACAAGCAAGCAAACAAACAAACAAGCAAGCAAGCAAGCAAGCAAGCAAACAAACAAGCAAGCAAAACAAACCACGCCATGTGTGCTGTGGAATCTGGTTCTGTCAGTCTCTCAGCAGGCCAGTTCTGTGTGTGTCAGTGTCACTGCCGCCTTGCTTGTTTTGGTCAGCTGTATGTGTGTGTGTGTGTGTGTGTGTGTGTGTGTGTGTGTGTGTGTGTGTGTGTGTGTGA
>NW_004797507.1:874331-880012 GCF_000002075.1 Aplysia californica
AGAGATGTTGGTGTCGGTGGTGGTGGTGGTGGTGGCGGTAACAATGCTGGTATTGTTGTTGGGAGCTATGGTGGTGTTGTTGACGGTACCTATAGTGGTAGTGGTTGGGATGATGGTGGTGGTGATGGTCAGGATGGTGGTAGTGGTGGTGGAGATGATGATGTCTGTGATATAGTTGGCGATTCGCTGTTGCACGCAGAAAACCTGAGTTCGATTCCAGTGTGGAATAAAGAGTAAATAAAACATGTTCGTATTTCTCAGACTTGAACCAGGAACTTACACGAGTTGGTGAAATTCCCTCTAGCGTCGGTAGTCTAGTGATTAATTCTCGTAAATGTGAAGTTGTGGGTTCTGGGGTTCGAATCTCAGGTCCGACGTTGTGTCCTTGGGAAAGGCACTTTACACGCATTTTCCTCACGTCACCCAGGTGGGAATGGGTACCCAGCCGTAGAAGTTGAGATTGTTTCAGAATGCCATCAGGTCTGCTGGGATTGTAAAGCGCATACAGGGGCGAAACGGGTATAGTCACAAACTGAAAATGGTGAGGGTATCAATTTTGAACACTTGTTGGCTCATAACTGTATTTCTGTTCAGCTGTTGGTTGATTATTGTTATTTATTTATCATTCAACAAACATAACAATAAAGCACCAGTCAAACAAATATGAAAGTATGAGTCCACAAGCTTTTAGAACTGACACCCACACTTATTCCAGTTTGTGACTATGCCCGTTTTTCACGTGTGCTCTTCTAAATGCTATTTATTCCTTGTTATTACAACGAACTAGCCCACCAAGAGCAGCTGCAGAACTAAGAAAGTGCAGGATTGGAATCCACAGGGACGACAGCGTAAAACCTGGAGAAGATTCACAGAAATTGACGTACAGAAAAGTGGGAAGACATGGAATAACATCAAGAGGCTAGACCAGGATAAGGAAAGGTGGAAAGCGTTTGTCTGTGGCCTATACCCTGGTGCAGGGTGAGAAAGTGTTTGCCCGTGGCCTATACCCTGGTGCAGGGTGAGAAAGTGTTTGCCCGTGGCCTATACCCTGGTGCAGGGTGAGAAAGTGTTTGTCCGTGGCCTATACCCTGGTGCACGGTGAGAAAGTGTTTGCCCGTGGCCTATACCCTGGTGCAGGGTGAGAAAGTGTTTGCCCGTGGCCTATACCCTGGTGCAGGGGTGAGAAAGTTTTTGCCCGTGGCCTATACCCTGGTGCAGGGTGAGAAAGGCAAGGATGATGATGTTGAGCCCACCAAGGCCTTCTGTTTCTCTTGAATTCTTTTCTCACTTGAGAGTCCGTGGCGTTTTGTGCTCCAGACTGACGATGTTAAAGCACCATACAAGATACAGTTTTCCCTGGATGGAAGTCACAGAGGAAGAAGATTGCCCAAGTACTACTTTGCTGACCTAGAGTTGCAAAGTTCTATCTGCTCTGTACCTAGTTTTGAGAAATTTGACGTTAAAAATTCTGATTTTCAAAACCTGTCAAGATTTTTTAAAATTGCAATTCTCTGAATATCCTGATAACGACTCCGAATAGTCTTACGATTTTGATAGAGCAGATAGAACACTTGGTTTCTGATCCCATGGTCTTAGTAACTCAAAACGGCAAAAAATGTCAGATAGAGCTTTATTATTACAAGTATATATGGTAACGACTTCCCTCTCTTCAGATCTTGACCTCCTTGGTTTGCTCGAAAAGAGAGACATGACCAGTGTGTTTGGAATCAAGAAAAATTATAAGGGTGTATCTTGCTATTTCACAGGGTGTGGTAGGGATATTCTTTATAATAGTGGAGGATTTTGAATTTTGAGTGTCACCCGAGTGGAGGCCGAACGATCTTCTCTTCTACGATTTCCAACCACAAAAGGGAATCTTTGGCGTGCGCAGCGTACAGTGTACATAGGTCTTCCGAGATTTTTCGTCCTTATCCGAGAAAACTAGGTGCTCGATCATAGCTACCTTAAGCTCAGGAAAGTAGAAGAGAAAGGAGATTAAGGGGGTAGGGACTATTTGGGCTTTTTTAAAACTTGTTTTAATTTGTTTGGGTTTGTTTCTGCTTTTTTTTTTACAGAGAGAGAGAGGGAGAGAGAGAGAGAGAGAGAGAGAGAGAGAGAGAGAGAGAGAGAGAGAGAGAAAAGATTAAATGAGGAAAAGGAAGAGAGGGAAGAAGGAAGAGTTGACAGTCTAATCTCACAGAAAGCGCACACGCCCAACTTGTTAATTAACATTTGAAGAGACTGACAAGTCCTGAGTCCTGAGACTGTGTGACAGGTGAACAACGCGCTCTTTTGCTGGCCGAAATATTCCTGCCTGTCTGGATCAACACAGCTCGCTTCTCAGTTCGTCAGGTTTCAGAATTGACTTTAAAATTTAAATGATTTTTGATCCACCTTCTTTCAAAATAAGAGCCACGCCCAACGAAAATAGATGGTCAAAACTTTTTTGTCACCCCCAAAACCGTAAAAATCTTTCGTTTATTTGTCAAAGGATTATTCTGTTTTATTAAGTGTATAATTAAGTCGATTTCACAGAAAGTTATAGGCGGGATTACTTGTGTCCGAAGTATTATTTATTCTTTTTTAATGTAGGTTTTTCACGCGTCCATCAACACAATATAGGTCATTTAGGAAGCGGGCTTTGCCCCTTGCTATCGTAGACAACATAGGCCGAGAAGGATACAACATCTCAGCAGAAAGACTGAGATACTCAATAAAATTCTCCTTCACTTGGAATTGAACTCAGGTCTTCTGCGTGCGATGATGCAACGCCCAGCACCTACTTCTGCCATACCACTTTCAACTCCATGTTGCATGAAGTATGAAAGAATCAACTGATGATGTTCAGATTGGGCGTATGGCCTTTCTGGAGCACACAATTTACAACCCTGGGGTAAATTTTCAAAAAATATTCAAGGAGAGAGGGGTCAAAGCGTCCAAGATATTGGACAGTATTCAACAAACTGTTGAGGCTAAAACTTTCTTACTGCCCTCAGGTTTCCAAACTGGGAATATTAAATAACACTTTTTTAAAATCCCCACCAGCCACCAGAATTGAGTGACCTAAGCGTAATGCCATGGACGCTGGTAATGTAAGAGAAAACTTGATTTTTCAAATCTTTTCTTTCTTTCTTTTTTTTTTTTTTTTACAATTTACCGCCCGTATTGAAGACAAGTGCTCTGAGTTCACATCCCAGCCTGACAGAAAAAAACAACGAAAAATGACAAAAGGCGTAATGAAATTATAATTGTGTTGTGCGTCTGTCAGTGTCTGGCGGTGACCAATGCATCTGCAATGGACACTCACTGGACAGCAGCAAAAAAGCCACCCCTTTAAGATTGTAAGAATGACGCCGATGGGTATTAAAACTCAGAAAAACATGGGGCGATGTCTACTACTTTCGTGCAACGTCTCTTCTTTTTTTAAAAACCATTCTTTCCATGTCCTTCTCTCTTACATGGCATCCCACCTTCAGAATGTCTAATACTAATATGTGCCAAGTAGGGCCTGCATCTAGCCCCAAATTTAACACATAAAAACCCTCATTAACCATGCATATTGGGCGTCGGAAAGTTGCTGAAGAAAAAAACCCAACAACTATCACCATTGCTTAGCCAAGAATACTAATTGATATCGTGCTTCGTTAGACATGATATAAGTCTTTCTTTTTTAATTTTCATTTTAGTAGTAGTTGTTGTAGTACATGTAGTGGTGTTATTAATAATACATGTAACAAAAGATAATAATAATAAAATAAAAAAAAGAATCTAAAAAAACAACAAAAACGAATGATAGAAATTCGACGAAAGGAAAAAGAGAGAGAGGGTGCCATTTTAGTGCAATTTGATTGAATCCTCCAAAAAGCAACCATGGTTATTATTATTATTTTTTTGTTGTTGTTGACAATTTGATCAACTTGTGCCAAATATGTACTAGTATTTGGCGTGTGCAAGTCCCGAAAGCGACATAAAAGGCACAACAGAACTCAATCCAGAACAAAGATCACTTCCTTGAACTCATTGCAACCATCATTTCTGATCTGTATTAGCATAATTAGTATCCTTCATCTACCCTCGCCTGCCAATGCCAAAAGAAAATGACCAAAAAATATTGTTCTTTTGTATTGTTTTGTTTAGTGTTGGTTTTGGGGGTTGGAGGGTGGGTGGAAAAGGGGGGGGGGGTGGTGTTTTTACTTCCCTAACGACACACTGTAGATCATTCAGGAGGTGGGGGCTTCCGACCTTGCCTGTCAGGACCAACCCCTGAGCTGAGAGGGATTCAAAATTCCAACAAAAAGACCGAGATACTTGATAAAAACTCACCCCACTCGGAAATCGAACTCGGCTTTCCTGTCTGCGACAGCGAAGTGCCTAACCGCTACACCACAGACGCTAGCGTGCAAGTCTTGGAGCGATGTAAAATGACGCAAAAGAACCCAATCCGGAATAAAGATCAATTGATTCAACTCATCGTAAATGTCCTTTCTGATCTGTAATAACGTTTCGCTACTTTAGAATTACAAAGTTTTCTCTGATAGTTTTGGCCATTTTGAGTTACTAAGACCATGAGCTCAGAAACCAACTGACAAATGAAGAACACACGGGAAAACGACTGTAGTCACAAACTGGAAATTGTGAGGGTGCCAGTTTTAAAAGCTTGTGAACTCATAACTTCATAATATTTCTTTGACTGGTGGTTTATTGTTAAGTCTTGTTGAATCTTGATAACCACTGAGAAAAATCTTACGATTTTGATAAAGCAGGTAGACCTTTTTTTGTATAGCGCATATCCCCGCTCACCGGCACGCTCTATGCGCTTTACACTGAATTAATATTATTGCTCCAGCAGATCATAGAACACCCAGGAACATTCTCAGCTTTCTGGGAAGCATACAGTGCAAGCAGCATCTAAGCGCTCAAACAATAACAAACTGACGGGATCTTCCACTGTCTATATCTGGGTACTCATTCCCACCTGGGTGAAGTGGGGACAATTCGTGTAAAGTGACTTTTCCCAGGGGCACAAAGTCGGGTCCCTATCGGGATTCGAACCCGCGACCTTACGGCTGCGAGTTCGAGAGCCTTACCACAAGGCCGCCGACGCTATGTTACCACCGGGCATACCATGTTGACCAGTTTTAGACTAATGTATGCCAAGAGAGAACGGTCGCTGCTTCTTATCTATATAATAACTCCACAGGTCTTGTAATAAAACTCCAGCTTGTGGTTGAATGATGCATCTGATGTGATGTGTACATTTTGTCAGCTTTACTTCTCTTTTCATATTGAATTTTATTGAGAGTAATATATAGTTAAAATGTGTTATGTATACCTGCATGTGTTTTTACGGTCCTGTACAGCCAAGAAAAATTTCCCTCTGGGATAATAAAGTATTATCTTATCTTATCGTAATGATGACGTATTGCTCAATCTTCGTATTATTTAATAATATTATTCTGACCGATTTTTCCCTCTGCGAAAGACATTTCCGCGTTCCAGTCAATTCTTCGTCTACATTAATTAGAGGGACAAGGAAGGGGGGGGGGACGACTCAAAAAGCGGACTGTGACATGCTTACTAAGTTTATGTACTTGGTGACGTATTTTGTGTCTCAATGACACGTTGTCTCTTCCTCCCCTTACTCTCTCTCTCTCTCTCTCTCTCTCTCTCTCTCTCTCTCA
>NW_004797507.1:881329-886830 GCF_000002075.1 Aplysia californica
AGAGAGAGAGAGAGAGAGAGAGAGAGAGAGAGAGAGAGAGAGAGAGAGAGAGAGAGAGAGAGAGAGAGAGGAATCCCCACCTAAAAACAGAAATTTTCCATGTCACTTATCGTTATTTCAAACGTGGCACTTGACACACTAGGAAGAATATGTAACCTACATTAAATGCGCTAAGGAAGATATTTTAGATCCATGAATTAATTAACAAAGACAAAGAGACAACGCCACTTTTCAGTAAAAGTACGAAAGTGGGCTTGGTTTCTTTTTAGTGCAATAAAGGCAATAGAAGATACGTTTAGTTTTAGTAAAGTTTTGCGGCGCTTGCAACTGCATAAGGTCATAATATGAGCGCCAAGGTGTGGTTGTCAACAGAGACGTCCAAACAGGGAATCAGGCTTACTCTGCTCACCTCTCTAACTTCAACAGCACAAAGTCTGCTTCGACTATCAAGGCACTCTGGAAATAGCAGTTCACATTAAAGTGACATACAAAAGAAGTAGAGGGAAAATGACGATAGTAAGGATAAGGAAAGAAAAGACAGCATTTCCCACTATGCTGTTTCTGTGCAGTATGAGCATGACATTGATAAATCAGCCCATTCACATTTCTACTGTGCATAAGAACATGTTAATACCCTCCACCCATCTTTTTGGGAAATGGCCTAAAGACACTTCAGTCCGTAGCACTTAATTTACAAATACAGACAAAGCTGCTTTTCAGTAAATGTACAATAGAAGGTGTTTTTTTTCGTTTTTTTTTGGGGGGGGGATTCTTTTTTATAGTAGTGGGTTTTACGGCACTTGCAACTGCATAAGGTCATATGAGCGCCAAGGGGTGGGTGTCAACAGAGAAGTCTTGACAGGGAATCAGACTTACTCTGCTCACCTCTTTAGCCTCAACAGCACAAAGTCTGCTTCGACTGTCAAGGCACTCCGGAAATAGCATTTCACATTAAAGGGATAGGCATACAAAAGAAATAGAGGAAAATAACGATAGTAAGGATGAGGAAAGAAAAAGCAGCAGTTCCACCCATGTTGTTCCGGCACAGTATGAGCCTGATATTGATAAATCAGCCCATTTACCCTTCTACTGTGCATAAGAACATGTTAATACCCCCCCCCCCCGGGGGGGGGATGGCCTAAAGACGCTCCAGTCCGTAGCACGTAATTTACAAATACAGACAAAGCTGCTTTTCAGTAAATGTAAAAGACAGGGTTTAATTTTGGGGGGGTTTTTTTTAGTGCAATAAAGGCAATAGGAGATAAAACTTGTGAATTTTATGATAGGCATTGGAGTAAAATAAGATGTATCTATGTTTTAGGCCCCCATCGACACTAGTTCGAATATTTGAAAAGCGGGCTGCTTCGGTTCTTTCCATCAGGGCCAATCAGGGCTCTCATCATCATCATCATCATCATCATCATCATCATCATCATCATCATCATCATCATCATCATCATCCGGTGCCTTGCCGACAGGCGTGGGCGATCATGGACCTCCACTTCACCGTGTCCTGCGTTGCAGCAATTGTGTCTGTTGTTCTTGCTGCTCCCAACTCCCAACCATGTTGTCCTCTCGTCCAGTATCGTTGCCTCTCTTTCCATCAAACGTTCGTGTTGTTACAATATTCTCTAATGCTTCTTTCCGCATTGTGTGTCTGAAGAAATTTGCCTGTCGTTTACTTATATTCATGACAAGTTGTTTTCTATAATTTGCTTCAACCAGGGCTCTAAAGGATCCAATATTCCAGTAGGAAAACGGACGATTTACTCAATAAAAATTCTACCCTTACGGGTTTTGAACTCACGGCCTTTGTGCGCAAAGGCGAAGCGCCTTTATAAAATTTTTATTAGGTAAGTGTTTTACGGCGCTCGCAACTTCATAAGGCCATATGAGCGCGCTGGACACATTAAGAATTTTCAGTTGGGAGGAAATTTTGAATTTTGCCTAGGTGGCGGCCGAAGCCTACTCTTATCTGTTTTGTACCACCATGGGATCTTTAACGTGCTTTAACTTGCACACGGACCTCCGAGATTTTTCGCCCTTGTCCGAGAAGGCTAAGTGTAGATCTTTCCTACCAGAAAATCAGAGGTGTGGCTGAAAGACAACAGTGAAAAGGAGCCAAGGAGTAGCAGTAGAAAGGCTGAAGAAAGAGTCAGGAGCCGAGAGGGCAAAAGAGGTGAGTGGGTGGGGCAGAAAATGGAGACGAAAACAGACGACACAACATTGTTGGAGAACAGGAAAGGAGGTGACAGGAGAACATTTTAGAAAAGAAAATCTTCTGTAGCTACCCGGATGCCAACCCGGGACCTATTGAATGATAGGCGAACACCTTAACCTCTAGGCTACCAGAGCCCCCCCCCCCTCCCCTCCCCTTCCGGCAAAACGCCTGACCGTTACATCACAGGTTCCGTGTGCTGGGTACACAAGTCTTGACACACAACACCAACTTGTCTTTAAAGTCGTACTGAGTGGGATTGGTGACGATTGGGATCTGTTTTTGTTTTTATTTTTGTTGATGTTGTTGTTGTTGTTTTTATTACTGTTATTTGTGTATGAGTGTGTGCAAGTGTGTGTTTGTGTTGTGTTGTGTTGTGTGTGGCGCGCGCGCGTGTGTGTGTGTGTGTGTGTGTGTGTGTGTGTGTGTGTGTGTGTGTGTGTGTGTGTGTGTGTGTGTGCGTGTATGTGTGAGTGTTGGTCTCTGTGTGTGTGAGTGCGTGTGTGTGTGTGTGTGTATTTGTGCTGTGTGTTTTGTTTTGTTTTGTTTTGTTGTTGCTAGTTGAGTTTGTTTATTTTGGGGGCATTTTGGGAGGGGGGGGTTATTTGTTTTTTTTCCTTTGTTTTTTTTCTTTGTTCTTTGTTTTTGTTCTTTGTTCTGTTTGTTTTGCTTTTGTTTTGTTTTCGTCTTTTATTTTAAAAATGTGTTTATTTGTTTTGTTGGTTTATTTTAAGTCGGGTACTTAATTAGAAGAAGAATGAGCGGAGAAGAGGAAGACAACTAGAATCTACAGAAGAGAAATAGTCTTTTAAAAATACCTATACAAATGTGTGCTGGGAATAGTACAGTACATGCACGTGTACTGACAACAAGATTTCTTACCCACGTGACAAAGGATTTCCCTTGTCTCAGCCTAAGACAGAGGCTATACGTAAAGCCTTCCCCCCCCCCCCCCCCCCCCCACCCCTCTTCGTCTCATCCTATCCCATTTCCTCTTTTTTTTTAAAAAGACAATAAACAGTCTCTGTTAGAAGACAGTAAAATCCCAAGTGATTAGTGTCCTTAATCATGAATTTAAAAAGGGGCTCATATTTTTAATCACGACGAAAAGTAATTTTACTTTTATGTATGTCGCGACCTAACGCTTATCTAGGTCTCACTACAACTTCTGGCTTTGGGGAGTTTTTTTCTTTATGACAAAGACAAAGAAAAGTGCTTTTCAGTAACTGTACGGGAGTGGGTTTGGCTTTTCTTTGTGTGGCGTCAGTGGCCTAGTGGTTAAGCTCTCGGACTAGCAACCGTAAGGTCGTGGGTTCGAATCCCGTCAGGGGCCCGACTTTGTGTCCTTGGGAAAGGCACTTTGCATAAATTTTCCTTACTTCACCCAGGTGGAAATGGGTACCCGGCTATAGACAGTGAACAATTTTGACAGTTTGATAGTGTTGAATGCGTGAAATCCGCAGCTTGCACTGCATGCTTCCGCGGAAGCCGAGAATGTTTCTGGGTGTTTTCAGAGGGTCTGCTGGGGTAATAATAGTTGTAAAGCGCATAGAGCATGATCTTGAGCCTGGATATGTGCTATATAAATCCAATTATTATTATTATTATTATTATTATTATTATTATTATTATTATTATTATTATTATTATTATTATTTTGGTGGCTTTTTTAGTGCAATAAAGGCAATAGAAGATGTGGATGTTATAATTGGTGTTGGAGTAAAATAAGACAGATCTAGTAGACGTTTTACGCCCCCATCGACATTAGAACATTTAAGAAGTTCTTGTTTCAGCTTCCGACTTTGGGGAGTTTTTTCTGTTCACAGTTGTCTTCCCTTTGAGACCCAAATTATTATGGTTAATAATGCCCCTATTCCCTATTCCTTGGAATTTTCAAATGTATTTTGTAAGAACTCCCTTTTTCGCATCTGGAACTCACCGGAACATCCAAAGTGTACACAGAATCCAGAAAAAGGAGTTAGTCGGCGACACACTAATTTCACGATGTGTGTATACAATTACCTTATAGAAGTTTTTCTCCAGTGGTTTGATAGTGATAGCTCCTATTCCACTGAACGTTTCTTTATAAATATTTCATTCTTTTTTGTTCGTTTGTTTTGTTTTATGATTTTGTTCTGTTTTGTTTTGTTGCTGTTGATTTGTAGCCTCCGTTGTTTTTATGGTTGCTGCTGCTGCTGCTGTTGTTGTTGTTGTTGTTGTTGTTGTTGTTGTTGTTGTTGTTGTTTTGTTGTTGTTATTGTTGCTATTATTGTAGTTGTTGTTTCCAAGAAATCAGAGTGTAGATCTTGGGATC
Organism: Aplysia californica; assembly: GCF_000002075.1. Classification (NCBI taxonomy): domain Eukaryota; kingdom Metazoa; phylum Mollusca; class Gastropoda; order Aplysiida; family Aplysiidae; genus Aplysia; species Aplysia californica. The sequence goes on from NW_004797507.1 coordinate 885,862, forward strand.
TCTCTCTCTCTCTCTCTCTCTCTCTTGCCCTTTTTAACTCCCAGCGGAGCACAAGCCATCAACAGCATTACACCTGTGAAGCCTGTCCTGGGCATCCTTTTCTGTCTGTTTCCATGATGTCCCAGCAATTTCAATTTCCGCTTGTACCGCTCGCCTCAACTGCTACATTAAACTCCTCTCTTGATGATAGTTCTCTCAGAAATTCCACGTTGTACCGGTACCTATGATTATTGACAATTCCCTGTCTTCGCTTTAGTTTTAGTCGGATTGTTGAAATGAGCAGATGTTGGTCCGAAGCTACGTCTGCACCCCTGTAAACTCTGACAGGAGGTTTCTCGGCTTGGTGGCTTCCTTTCGGCTTTCATCACCCTGCGTCATTCTACACTCCATATTTGCTCACCCTTTGCCCAACCGACCTTAGTCGCCTTCTACGACATGCGCGGTACGGATACAATGGTCCTATTCTTTGCTCCTCTGTCTCTTGGATAGGGCCTCGAGAACCACACGGGTGGATTACCATGAACGGGTACATAATGTAGAAACACCAAGATTACTCGGAGTCTCAAAATTATGCTCTTGGATGAAGATAGCTTGAAACTTTCCGTGTTGCTCTCAGCTCGAGCATCTTTTGTGTTTGCCGCTGTAATTTGCTTCGAGTTACAACGACAACAACAGCAGCAGCAACAAAAACAGCAGCAACAACAACAACAACAACAACAACAACAACAACGACAACAACAACAACAACGACAACAACAACAACACCAAACAAAACAAGAACAACAACAGCAACAACAACTACTACAAAATGAATACTGTTATCATTACAACATCATTTATTGCTTTAATTATTTAATCAAAGATAATAAGAAAGTTATTGTCAAATTTATATTCTTAAAAATATTGAGTTGGGATGTTTGCTTTGCATAGACTTTGTTTTCTGGGTAACAATATGTTTTGTTTTTTTTG
>NW_004797507.1:888865-890120 GCF_000002075.1 Aplysia californica
GAGAGAGAGAGAGAGAGAGAGAGAGAGAGAGAAGGGGGGAGGCAACATAATTGATGCGTGATGCATCCTCCTTAATATTATTCCGTACCTAAAAGAAAGACGATGTAAGCATCTGGGGCCTGAGGATGCTGAATGCGGAAAGTGGGCGTGCCCCGTCACACCCCCACCCCTCCCCCACAGCAAGCAGCGAAGTATAAAACCTGCTCCCGGAATGAGAGCTGACTTCAATACCTCCTCCTGGCAACTTGCAGCTGTATCGTGATTGCACACACGCACGCGCTCAACTCCGAGTGAAAGACGGTCTTAATTATTGTCGTCTCTGCGGACTTTTGACTGCCGTGATTTGAGTGTGGACGAGTCCGTACACACACATTTGTCGTCATCATGAGGGTTTTGGCGTTTTTGGTGAGTACCTCAACGGCGTCATCATAGTCGTTTTGTTTGTTTGTTTGTTTGTTTGTTTGTTTGTTTGCTTGTTTGCTTGTTCGTTTGTTTGAGTAAAAATAAGCACATCGAAACATTAATGGTCGTTTAGTGCAGAGAAAATGTCAGACAGACAGACGACAGAAACAATGGCGCTCATAAGACCGTATGCAGTTGCGAGCGCCGTAAAACCTTACTACAAAGTAAAACAAAACCCCAAAAAAACAACCCAGAAACAACAAGGAGAAGTGAAGAAGTTGGACCTACCAGTGGCGCCCTCCAACCACCCGCATAATATTATATATGTATCACGAGTTGTGTTAGTTGAACAGTCAAACAAATTCATACTTTAAACAATTTCCTCGAACGTGCTTCTTAATTTTCTCTCAACACCATCATCTTCGCCATCAAGTGCCAGATCTGAAACAGACATCGACTATCATTGATCTCCATTCATTTCTCTCAATACTTGACCAGTAAAAAGGGTGGTGATTTTTTGGGAGGGGTTGAGGGGGAGGGGGGGGAGAGATATAGTTATTTGCTTTTTTGTGAGTTGGGTTGTTTTGGATTCTTTTGCTGGGAAAGGGGAGGGGGAGAAGGGGGTGGGGTGAGAGGTATCACGATTTTCTCAGACAGTTGTAAATCAGAATACCTGATAAATTGCGACACGAGAGCCAAAACTGACCATCCACTCTCACGTGGGTAGAAGAACGGGTTTGTGGACAACGTTAATGGGAGAGATGAACGGTGGTTTTTTTTTTAATTGGGGGGGGGGGAGGGGTGGAGGTGGGAAAGGACTGTGTGTGTGTGTGTGTATGTGCATGTGTGTGTG
>NW_004797507.1:890306-899139 GCF_000002075.1 Aplysia californica
GGGGGGGGGTAGCTTGACAAAGGACAAAGTTCGGTCCTATCGGAGTCGTCCGTTAAATTCGGAGGTCGCGCCTCTTAAATAATCTTACAAGTTGATAGGAGCGTTTACCCTGTACTATCTCTTTTTTGAATTATTATATAGAGGGGTGACCCAAGAGCAGTTAATTGGTCGCTTTTAAGGACAAGCGGGCTAACCCAGATTTCGGGGGTTTCCAGAAGTCTTGACCCACGCCAAAAGTGGGCATTGCCTTACCTATAGGAGACGTTTGGTTTCATTGGTGTGTATATTTGTTTGGTTGTAAAGAAAATTCTCCTTGTCTTTTAAAGAAACTGAACAAGATGCAAAAACTTTAGCTATGATTTTCTCAAAATAGCATTTTTCGGGATAGCCCACTTGTGCTTAAAAAAGCGACCAACTGTCATAAAGCATGGGACATCCGAGGCTCCGCACGGTCCGACCTTGTGCCCTAGAGAAAGACGCTGTCGATAAATGTTCCATTCTGGCGCTTTCCAATCGGAGATGGACGGTTGATTCAGAGGTCCGGCCTCGTACAGAACCCCACAGTGTTGCAAGGGGCGTTAAACATATTATACAGTTTCGCAAATTATTTTCGCTTTGTTCGTTTGTTTGTTTGCTTGTTTGTTCTTAGTTTTAGTAAGGGTTTTACGGCATTTGCACCACCAATGGGGCATATTCGTGCGAAACATTATAGGTGTTTCTAGAGACTAACATGCAACGAAAAAAAAAAAGAGAGAGAAAAGGATGAAAGATGTTTGAGAGCAAAGAATACATAGTTTTTCATAAGACTGTGAGGACATAAAGAATAAATCGTGTTTCCTGGTGCTGCAGGTTTAGGGCCATTTATCGTTTTTTCTGTTGCTCCTTTCCGAAATAGGTGGCGTCGGTAGTCTAGTGGTTGTTAGGATACCGGACTCGTAATCGTGAGGTCGAGGGTTCAGGGGTTTGAGCCTCAGCTTGGTTCGACCTTGTGTCCTTGGGAAAGATACTTTACCTGCATTTCCCAATTGCCTCTGTCCTTTCGGAGATGGCCGTTAAACTCGGAGGCCCTGCCTCTTAAATTACTTGATATCGCTGATAAGGACGCTGAACATATACCGTTTTGTCATGTTCTTTCTCTCTTTTCTGAGTTTAGTTGTGAAATGGTGAAATGGTATGGGTTTAACACCCCTATCAACATTATTAGGTTATTTAAAGGGCGTGACCTCCTAGTTTAAGGTCCGCCTCAGATAGGACTGAGTCAAAAGGGAAATTCGTGTAAAGTGCCTTTCCCAAGGACACAACGTCGGACCGAGCAGAGGCTCGAACCCCCGAACCCGCAATCTCACGACCCCACGAGTTTAGTTGAAGTTTGCTGAAGAAGTTTTCTGTTGGTCATAGGTACTTTCCACGGTGTGCAACTAACTGGTTTTAGAAAAGTATCTCGAAAATTGTGTAGAAAAACGCTCTGCCAGGCCTCTCAGGACGAAAACTTTGTGATCTTATAGTAATTCAATTTTCCAGGTTTTATTTTAGTTTTAGTGAAAGTTTTACGGCACTTGCAAAACAATAAGGTCATATATAAGTGCCGACGATTAGAGGTGTTGCAAGAGAGTAACAAACACAAAAAAGAGGGAAGATAGATAAAGACTTTAGATGTTTCATAGGAAAGAAGAAGCAAACCACACCAAAGCACCCGCTTTAGAAAGCATTGATTAATCCCAGTTTGTTTGTTTGTTTGGTAACAACAACAACAACAACAATTGTTTGTTTAAATAAAGAGGAGCACATCAGCACAATAATGACTATCAAGTGCAAGAAAAAGAGAGACTGACAGAAACAACGGTGGGAAAGTAGAGAAGTAGGGCGAAACAATGATGCACTCCAACCACCAGAAAATAAATCCAGTCGCGAAACGGGAGTTAGTGGACTACTAGATGAAACAAAAAATCTACGGAACACTAGAATTAGCCGTCGAAGAGAGAATTTTTCAGCAGTCTTGACAGCTGTGATAAAAAAATAAAAACTTCCAAAAGTTGGAGCTTGGAGTGTGTAAAGTACGGGTTAATATTCAGCTGGCAAGGTTTTTTTTTTGGTTTTTTTTTCAAACCCGCTGCCATACACAACTCTGAAACCAAATTTCTCCTATAGGTGGCGCAATGCCCACTTTTGATGTAGGTCTAGATTTCTGGAAACCCCCGAAATCTGGGTTAGCCCGCTTGTCCTTAGAAGCGACCAAATGATCTGAATTGTGTCTATGGGGGCGTAAAAATACCTACTTTACAAAATACAAACCAATAAACAATACATCCTGGATACTTCATATCAGAAACCGATAGACATGATAATGTTATCATTTGTTATAAATATCCGGGGGGGTGAAATTGTTATAGTAGGTATCTCTAAAGTTTGGACATAATAATATAGCCCATCTCATTAATTTCGAATCTTCATACCATGCCATCTTGGGGAAGGTTTACATGACAATAACTATGTTTATAACGCCGTAAAACACCTACATAATTTAACTTTCAAACACCGTAAAACACCTACCATTTACTACAACTTCGAGTGGACACTGGTGTGGGGTTATTGAGTCTGGATTCCCGTGAACTCACGAAGCGCTTTGATGTTGCAGTTCAATGATGGTAGATGCCATAATTTACAAGATGGTATGAACCAGTGTTCCTATCAAATACATTAATGTTGTTGAAAATATAAGTTGTATATCTTGAAAAATACGTTTTGCAGACAGCATAGATACGCTAAATGTAGCTCAGGTAAGCTGTTTAACGATGTCGACTGAGCTGTTATAAGAGAGGTTTAAAAAAAAAATCTTTTGACCATCAGTTTTCTGATAAGTAAATGACACCTGGAACACCTTGAGTTTGTTGTTTTTGGGTGTTTTTTTTTCAAAACGCCTCAAGCTAGAAACTTTAAAGTCACGTTTGCATCTCATTAATATTCATGACTGCCTGTCAGTAGCAAGTGGGGCAAGCGTGAATACAAAAACAGAAAACATGTTCTCATGTTTGGGCAAATGATGATCTGTCAACTGCAGACGAACCGACCGTGAAACAAACAAACAGTGAAGCAAAACAAAACATATAACAAAACAAGGGAACAAACATGAGAACGGCTTCACCTGACTGACAGAGGATTTATTGTCTGTCCGATTAAGGTGGACAGGGGGGAGTGACTGATTGTAACAACAGCAGTTGTCGAAAAAAAGAGCTGCCTTGTACTCGTTTCGGAACCGGCAGAATTTGAATTAATTTCTCCTGACGTGACGTGGGTTGACACTAGAGGTGGGCAAAATCCGGATAATCTATAAGGATAACCGGATAATCCTCAATGAAACATTAACCGAATTCAGACTCTTAACTCTCTTTCCTGACCCGTTTGCCGAAGTGGGTGAACCCATTTGTTGAATTAGTGCTAACCCGTTTGTCAAAGTGGTTCTAACCTATTTGCCGAAGCGGTTCACGTCATATTATTTGCCGAAGAGGTGCACTAACATAGTATCCGGATTTTGCTAAAGCGACTCATTGCCCAGCCCTAGTCGCTTGACACACTCTTTGCCCTCTGACCTACACCCACTGCTTGTGGCCAGATTCCGAGGCCTGCAGCGACACGGTAGTCCGTTGAGAACTTTCATAATTAATGAGACATTTCAGAAATGGGTGACGGGTTTCTGGCTTCTGGAAGGGTCTGTCACTCTAATGTAACGAAAAACAAAACAAAATCGAGCAAACAGAAAAGAAATAAATAAAACGTACCCTGCAAACAAAATAAAAACGAAACGACAGCAAAAAACAAACAAATAAACAACTTTAGTGTCTCAGATATTTTAAATAAATGATCATTATATAGATGGACCCATGATTCCGCAGGCGTTTTCAAGTGACTTAATCATATAGTAAGCCGAATTGTGATATTATGAGGTGGCGTCGGTGACCTAGTGATTAGGCTACCAGACTGGTAATCGAGAGATCGCGGTTTCGGGGGTTCAAGCCTCAGCCCGGACGGACGTTGAGTCCTTGGGAAAGACGCTTTACACGAATTTCTCCTTTGTCTCGGTGCTTTCGGAGACGGACGTTAAACTCGGAGGTCCCGCCTCTTAAATAACCTTATAGTGTTGATAGGGACGTTAAATCACTACATTTTCACCAAGTGATATTATGAGGAAGTTTGGGATAAACTAGGAAAAAACTACAATAAGGGGAACAGGCTACCTACAAAAAATAAAGACGGGAGGAGGGGGGGTACATTTTGCCGATTGTCTTTGTTTTCTGTCCCCTTTTTGGTGTGGGAAGGGATCGGCGGGGGGTAATTTTGTGGTTTAAAGGAGCTGTCGTTCTTTGGGGGTGGGGGCAAAGGGTATGGGAGAGGGAGTGAAGCTACAGTTTAAGGAGGTTGTCCTTTTTAGAGTGAGGTACGCTGAAGAAAGGTCTCCTCCACGGAAATCGCTAACTTCTTCATGCCATACTGGTCAGGGATTCGGGGCTTCCACGGAAGATGTCATTCAGAAACGTGAAAATCACTCTGGAACAATTTGTTTGTTTGTTTATTTGTTTTTTCTTCTTTTTTTTGTAGACGGTAGCCGAGTGGTTAGGCTATCGGATTCGTAATCGTGAGGTTATGGGTTCGGGGTTTCGAGCCGCGGGCCCGACGTTGTGTTCTAAATAAAGGCACTTTACATGAATTTTCCTCGCTTCGCCCAGGTGGGAATGGGTACCCAGCCATAGACAGCGAAACATCTTGTCAGTATGTTAGTGTTTTAGGGTCTATAAATGACCGCTTGCACTGTACGCTTCCCAGGAAGTTGAGGTTTGTTTCAGAATGCTCTCAGGTCTGCTGGTCCCAAAGTATAGATTGTGAAGTGCATAGAGCTTGCTGTTGAGCGGGGACTTGCGCTAAACTTTAATGCTATCAATTATTATTTTACGTTCAAATGCAGGGTTTACTTTTTCAAAGCGGGCCAAATATTTCACTTGTGTTCTTCCTTGCACGTCCCCTATCTCCGCCCGGTGTCCCGACAGACAACTCCAAGTACCTGATCAAGAATTAGTCACCAAAAGTAATGTAACCACTGCAGTGAAATGTACTGCGCAAGTTAAGCGGGTCTTTTTTTTTTGTTCTTTTGTTTCATTGTTTGTTTGTTCGGGGTTTTTTGTTTTTTATTTTTTGTTGTTGTTAGAGACCTCATTTTATGTTGGGGTGTACTTTATATTTTGTACGATTAATCAATAATAGGTTCACTGTCTTGTTTATCTGTACAGTGTGTTGTATTGGACAAAAGAGGCACCCCGCCCACGCACTCAGCGGTCTCGGTTATCCGGCGGACACTGGGAAAAGTTCAGTGACCTCTGCTGTTAATCGATCAAAGATACACCTGTCAGTGTCACTCTTCCTGCTAGTCAAAACTAGAGCTGTGCCCATATTCGACCCTACTATTCAAGATTCACGATTTATCCGCAATTCTCAGCTATTCGAAGCGTGACAGTCCTTTCAATACCATGTGATTTTTAACAGATAAGGGAGCTTCTTATTTTTTTGTCAACCCAACCGTCGTGAAATTACAACATATACTATAATTATTATATCATATAAAAATCATTTTGATAAAATATATGTATAGAAATAATTTGTACTTGATGTTAACGACGGGTTGATAAATGGAGGCACCAAGGGTCCGAGAGCTATCAAACGTTCTTCTACAGTGCCGTCAAAATTTCGTGGCTCAACTTATCTTCAAATATTTCTTGAACAGGTAAGTCAATGTCGCCCATACTTTGCACAGCAGTTTGTATCAATTTGTCTAAACTTAATCATATTTTTCCACAACAATTGAGGCCCGTTTAAAAAACTTTTCTTCATAAATTTTTATAAAATAGTATTAGTCTCCATCACGCGAAAAATGTGATTGTGCACAGCACTTCCCGCTCCTCACTCACATTTTGTATACGTTTGTGGCCTACGTCACAGCTCGCCAAAGACATTTTTTAGTGGCAAAACTTCTGACAAGAAATAATTTTATAATGAACACATTTTCTTGCACCAATGGTTCCCTAAACATACAGTCAATAATCATACTACTGCGATTAGAAAAAAATGACAGTATGGACAGACTTCCTTTTAAAAGCGATATTGCCCGAGCTGTAAAATTTTTTAAATCTGTAGAAACCATCGACTGGTATTTTTTATGAGTATTTATTTAGGAATTTTTTTAGAAAACAGTGTGCAGGAGTATGAAAAAGTATTCACCTGTTAAGGCAAATTATTATAAGTCATTGTGCAAAAGTTTGAGAATCTATGTTCGATAGGTAAGGAGATATTTCAAAATAAGTAGCGCCACGCACTATTAGAAGTATTCACTACTGTTCAAAGGTAATCAGTGTTGCTGGCGGACTTACATAAGTAAAATACATTCGCTCACGGTATTCGAATAGCACGAATAGTGACTTTACGCTTCGAAGAATGGATAAAGTTTCGTCTTCCCAAAAGCACACAGCACTAGATCCAGGAACAACCAGTCTTTTCGAGATCTGACAGATATGTACATGCCCCAAAAAGACGGAGGTTGGGGAATACGAACACATTTAGGGTTGAGAGAGTGCAGAGAAAGCGAAAGAGAAAAAAATATATGGTTGATTTGGTGCAAGGAAAGAAAAATGAAAAGGTATAAGGTTAAGACAGTGCAGAAAAAGAAACCAGAAAAAATATGTAGGGTTGAGAGGGTTCAGAGAAATTAAAATGAAAGAAAAGGGAGTGTGGTATAAGTGAACCCAAGCCCGCGTAGTATTTTGTTTGTTTCTGTTTTTGTAAAGTGTTTTACGGCGCTCGCAACTGCATAAGGTCATATGAGCGCGCGGGACACACCTAATATTTTCAGTTGGTTGGAAGTTTTGAATTTAGCCCGGGTGACGGCCGAAGCATGCTCTTTTCGATTTTAGACCACTAAGGGATCTTTAACGAGCGCAACTTGCACACGGGCCCTCCGAGATTTTTCGCCCTTGTCCGAGAAGGCTAGGTGTAGATCTTTCCTACCAGAAGATCAGGGGTGTGGTAGAAAGACATCAGTAAGGAGGAGCCAAGGAGTAGCAGTAGAAAGGCTGCAGAAAGAGTCAGGAGCCCAGAAGAGAGGGCAAAGGAGGTGAGGGGGTGGGGGCAGAAAGTGGACATGAAAGCAGATAACAGAACATTGCTAGAGAGCAGGAAAGGAGGTGAAAGGAGACAGTTTTAGAGAAGAACATTTTTGGTCGCTACCCGGATTCGAACCCGGGACCTTTGAATTAGAGGCCAACACCTTAACCTCTAGGCCACGAGAGCCCCCCCCCCCCCCCCCAATAGTATATGTGTAATTATTAATTATGATGCGTTTATTTGTTTAGTTTTGCTCGTTAAGCTAAAGAAAGACACTTAGACAGAAGAAAGGTCATTTGGTACAGAGGAAAGAAACAAACAGACAGAAACAACAGTGGAAATATTTTAAAAGAAGTACATTGTATAACCCACCAGTGGCCCCCTTCCTCCGAGTACCACCCCCCCCCCCTTCCCTGTCCTGAAACTAGGGTTATTTGGTAAGAGTTTTACGGTGATGGCAACTTCATAAGGTCATAGGAGCGGGCCTGAAAGGGTTAATACATGCCCCTTACAACAACTCTTCCACACGACAGCTCCTGACTTGTGTTTTTTAACGTTTAATTTTTGTAGAGGTTTTACGGCGTTCGCAACTGCATAAGGTCATAGGAGCGCCAAGGGGTGGATGTCAACAGAGACGCCTAAACGGGGAATCAGGCTTACTCTGCTCGCCTCTTTAGCCTCAACAGCACAAAGTCTGCTTGAACTATCAAGGCACCCCGGAAATAGCAGTTCACAAGAGAGTGACAAACATACTAAGCTCCTCATTTAGCTGAAGGTTTGTAGATGACCCTGGCCATTTCACTAAACAAAGGGGGGAGTGGTCACTTGGCTGTCGCGATCAGTACCAGGACAAATGCCATTCCAGCGGCACGCCGGAATTGATAGCTGGACTCACTTGTCCACATATGCAGTTGTTTGGTCCGGCCTATTTGCATAATGTATCCGTTCACGCCTGGATATCCCAAAGGTGTCAAGCCCCGGGTCATTATTTTGTTGTTGTATACTCGAGGGGCATACCAAAAGTTTTTTTTTACCTGACCATGAAGGAATAAAGGTAGACAGCTGAAATTTGGGGTGAAAGCCAACAATAATCTTCCTTGAATGCTTGTAAATTTAGGTGAATTTCAGATAACTTGTTTTACCACCAGCACATTGTAAGTGAACGTTGGTATGTTGTTCACCAGTTTCAACATAAAAATTGAGAAAATTAAGCACGGGGCAGTAATGAAGTATAATTTGTTCTTGCAAGGCAAGCAACTACATGATATTTTCACGGAGATGCATGCGGTATATGGAACTGATTGCCCATCTTAGGCTGTGATAACATTTTGGTGTTAAAAAAGTGATAATGAAGTCAAAGAAGCGGTAGACGGCTGGTTTTCTGACATAGAGAGGGTCCTCTATTCTCAAGGTCTTTTCAAGGTCATACACAGATGGCAAACATATATAACTCTGGGAGGCGACTGCGTAAAGAAAGACTAAGCTTAGTACCAAATTTCAGCTTTCTACCTTTATTCCTTCATGGTCAGGTAAAAAACTGTTGGTATGCCCCTCGTATACATGTCGTGGTAGGTACAGGGCGGGGATAGAGCATGGGGCGTCTGTTGTCTTTTGTTAGGATGTGTGGGTTGCGGGGTTGTGGTGGTGAGGGGTTGCTTGGAGGGATGGCGAGGGGTTGTTTTGGAGGGGG
>NW_004797507.1:900612-904029 GCF_000002075.1 Aplysia californica
TGTGTGTGTGTGTGTGTGTGTGCGTGTGTGTATGTGTGTGTTTGTGTGTGTGTGTGTGTGTGTTTGTGCAGAAGGATTTAAGGTCAAGTGTCAACAGCATAAAGATTAAAAAGGTGGTCCTGCCGCTACAGTTGTTCATTTGGCCGGGTGTGACAGGCCCACATGTGACCTTGACAATTATTTATGTCCCCTAACAAGACTTTTACAGTGTAGCCGTCAGGGCGTCATGGTGGCGTTCTCTTAACCCTATCTGTACGTCGTGGGGAACTCTGTGCCACCATTTAACCCTATCTGTACGTCGTGGTTAACTATCGTATCCATACGACGTGGGGGAACTGTGCCACCACTTAACCTTATCCGTATGTCGTGGGGAACTCTGTGCCACCACTTAACCCTATCTGACGTCGTGAGGAACTCTGTGCCACCATTTAACCCTATCTGTACGTCGTGGTTTACTATCGTATCCATACGACGTGGGGAACTGTGCCACCACTTAACCCTATCTGTACGTCGTGTTTTACTGTCGTATCCATACGACATGGGGAACTCTGCCCCACCTCTTTCCAAAGAGGAAATTGACTCGTTAATCCGATCCAAACGCTTTGCATAGCAGTCTGTCAAAATGCTTGTGTGAGAAACACTGAAAGTTTCAAAGAGATCTTCGCATTAGAAGTATTCTAACATGTGACGAATACAACCCAGGGGGTACAACATGACCACAGGACGTACATTTCCCTACCTTAGGAATATAATAAGGTTCTATTTGACAGTTTTGGCCGTTTTGAGTTACTACGACCATGAGGTCAAAAACCACTTAATGTTCAGTCTATTCTATCACAAATCGTAAGATTATTCGGAGGTGTTAAAAGATAGTCACAGATTTGTGTTCGAAAAAGCTTGATATGTTGCGAAACTTTATTTTTCTTTACGTCAAAAATCTTTTTTAAAAACTAGGCTTAAAGTAGACCGAACTTTATAATTCTATGGCAACGAATTTGGCAAGGATCGCAAGGACTGTTTGTTGCAGTCAAAACCCTCGGAGCAGTGAATGTAATACTATTGTAATCCCTTTAGTATTCTGCATCTAAATACATTTGGAATTCTTGATAGAAAGAGATCGGATATGGTTAGAGAGGATGTGTCCCTTAATCTTGACACATCTCTTTAGGGGGGGGGGGGGCACCGTTAGCTCAGTTGGCATCATGTTGGACTACAAAGAGAATGCCACTGACTGAAGTTGTCTTTTGGCCGTTCCCAAAGGGGGGGATATTTGCATGTTCTTATGCACTGTAGAATTGTAAATGGGCTGATTTATCAATGTCATGCTCATACTATGCCGGAACAATATAAGGGGAACTTCTGCTTTTTCTTTTCTCATCCTTACTGTCGTTATTTTCTCCCTACTTCATTTGTATCTTTAATACTCTCTTGTGAACTGCTATTTCCGGGGTGCCTTGATAGTCGAAGCAGACTTTGTGCTGCTGAGGCTAAAGAGTTGAGCAGAGTAAGCCTAATTCCCCGTTTGGACTTCTCTGTTGACATCCACCCCTTGTCGCTCATATGACCGTATGCAGTTACAAACGCCGTAAAATCTTACTAAAACTAACAAAAACGAATGGCCCAGGTTTGAGTTCTGAACAGGAAGTTCTAAGCTTTGGTCGTTTTGGGGAGCTTAAAGTTCTCAGCTCATTTGGCTTTTTAGCTCCTATCGAAGATCTCCTATCAGAGATAGGTGCTGAATTCGGATATTCCTCCCCTGACACAACCTTACAGTGTGGAGTGGTGTGCTATGCTTTTAAACAAATTGTATAGAATACAGGTGGGCCGGTCAAACCTGGCAAAATTAACGTCTGTAACACGAGCTCTTTCATCTTTATGCTTTGACACTTGACCTTGACAACCATGCCACTGTCGGTCACCACTGTGCAGCGCACTGTATTTTGAGCTATGGTTGTCGTGTCTTACTCAAGGACACACCCAAGTGACCACCACCTGACCCCCGTGTCACCGACACTTGCTTGACATTACTTGAGTCTATACTCACTACTCACTAAGCCACTGGAGCGTGCGTTTGTCAAAGAATTGAATCTTTTCAATTCGAATCGATTTTCGATGTGAATTCAATATTGCAAACTGAATGCTATGCTGGATGCTATCTTGTTTTAACTTTAATTTCCGACTTCTGGGATTTCTTGTCTAGCTCTCGAGACTATTGAAAAGTCTTCACTTCAATAAGCCCAAATTTATTAAAGTAATGTTACCATTTTGGACCAGTTTGATCATAATCATCTGCCAAAACCAATTAATATGTTTGATTTTTTCTTGTCCCGATCTGGTTGATTTGATGAAAACAGCCAATCAGAAGATACTAGATCTACACATTGCAGGATCAGGTAATTTACGCGCGGATCACGATAGTCACGTCGCTACCTCAGATGTACAAAGGTATATCTGCTCAGTACCTAGTTTTGAGAAATGTGACGTTACAAATTTTGAGTTTCACTACATGTCAAGCTTTTTCGAATACAATTCTTTGAATATCTTGGTAACAACTCCGAATAATCTTACGATTTTGATAGAGCTGACTGAACATTTGATTTCTGACCTCATATTCTAAGTACATGTAACTCACAATGGCCAAAAATGTCAGATAAAACATTGTAATTCCAAGGCACCGTAGCGACTTATGGACTTCGGGAAACACTACAGCTACATTGACCTCAGCCATAGAGTTGAATAAGTATATCTTAATACCGGGGGCCCATTGCGGATGGAATCGGGTTGGATCGGGTCGATCACCGGACTCGTTGCCTGAAAATAAACACGTTTGTTTCTGAGGCGACGAGTCGGGCGATCGTTTTGTGCCACGATAGCCGCTTTGCGCCCTGAATCTGGGTAGCAAACCGACCCGACCAGACCCGACCGTTCACATAGGCACCCGGTATAACTTACTATAAGCCACGCACGATCATGGCAACTCCTCTTTGCTTTCTTTAAAAACTAATCCGCCAAGTTTATACCTAGACCAAAGAATACGCGCTCATAATATGACCTTGTGCCGTTGCGAGAGCCGTAAAACACTTACCAATACAAATACAGACCAAAGAAAACAAGCGCAGGAGGAGGTAAAAGGACGATGGGTAGACTGACCCAAATAGTAAAACAACTGGGAAAAGGTTAAGGATCTACATTTAGCATCAGCGATGAAGACGCCGAATTAATCTCCCTTCACAGCAATGTTTCTTTCAAGGGACATTATAAATCTCGGGGGGTAAATCCGCCTGTCCCATAATTAGTCCAGTATTTACTTCCCCTCCTTGTCAGCTGGATTAAAGGATGAGATTTTATATCTATTTTTAAGTCACAAGGACTTCTTTTTCTTTCTTTTCCTTTGGAGAAAAGGTTGGGGGGAGGAGG
>NW_004797507.1:904130-905856 GCF_000002075.1 Aplysia californica
GGGGGGGTACTTTCAAAGACAGGAGTTCAAAAGGAAGGGGAAGTGAATCAATAAAACCAAAGTCATTTAGGATTTCAGGTTGTTTTCAAGTGTGGAGAATGTAGGGAACACTAGGGAACAGGGTTAAAGGTTAAGGGTTGTCAAGGAAAGGACATGACCCCTTCTGTACAGTGTTACCTCACAGGGCGGGCGACGTGGGTGGTTGTGGAGAGTGCAGAAAAGTTTGACTGTCAGAGTTCTTTGAAGGCACTATGTGCTGACGTACCATCACAGCAGTCGTGAATTTCATCGCCTGTTCATCACCACCTGGGACGCTTCCTTCTCCAGAACATAATGAAGCTGGCACTGAGCTGCTTTGGATATGTCAAACCCCATGACTCACCAGAGAAACATTCTGGAAGCAGGGAGCTCTCGTGGTCTAGAAGTTACAGTGGTTGCCTCTCATTCAATAGGTCCAGGACTCGAAACCTGACAGGGACGGGAATTGTTTCTTCTCTAAACTCCTTTCACCCCCTGTCCTGTTCTCTAACCGTGTTCTGTCGTCTGCTTTCGTCTCCACTTTCGCCCCCCCCCCCTTTCAACTCCTTTCCCCCTCCACTGGGCTCCTGGCTCTTTCTGCAACCTTTCTACTGCTGCTCCATTGCTACTTCTTACTGCTGTCAATTTATAACAAATAGTCTGCTCGCCTGTACAACAAATGAGATTTTCATATACCAAATATTTATTCTTTTCTCAATATTTTCGTGACATACTTTGCTGGTGGGCATATAATTAGATAGTAAGTATTATCATTTGAAACCTTACGTTTTACGCAAAAAAAAAATACCAACGTATATATAGCATTTAAAAATAGACGCGTTGCCAAAAAGCAGAGAATGTGACTTGTATTAAAAGAGTTAAAGCAGGGTGCATGATACAGCTTTGTCTAGCTAGACGGTAGACATGGGGTTGTTTATAAGGACAAACAGGCTGAGCCAGATTTCGAGGGTTTCCAGAAATCTTGACCTACACAAAAAGTGGGCATTGCCCTACCTATAGGAGAAGCTCGTTTCATTGGTGTGTATATTTGTTTGGTTATAGAGAAAACTCCCCATGTCTTTTAAAGAAACTGAAGAATGGGCAAAAACTTTACCTTCGATTTTCTCAAAACAGCACTTTTCGGGATAGCCCCCTTGTGCTTAAAAGCGACAATGGAAGAAGTAGCTTGAGTATCTGACCAATATATTATCTTCTTACATTCCAGGTTTGTTTATGCCTCCTGCTGGCACTCTGCGTATCACAAGCCCCTGCCCCTGGACAAGGATTCGGACAGCCGCAACGTAAGGACATCCATTTGTCTCTGTCATAAAGTCTGTGAATAATGTCCATGTATATCACATCAGAATGAGTGGAAGAAAGAACAAATAAACATAGATATACTTTTGACACATCGCATTTAAATATACATATACATATACACATATAGGCTACATAAACACACACACACACACACACACACACACACACACATACTACACACTCCGTAGTCGAGTCGAGTCCAGAGTGATACCAACTGAGCTAACAGCTGAGCCCAACTTCAAAACACTGACCTTTGAAGGAGACAGTGCAAATAAAAGTAAAAGTAAAGTTGTTCCCTCTTCCGAGCGGACATTGGGGATTGCTTTGTTAGTGAGACAACTTCCCGGACCTTCGTCATATTGTGGTAGGGTGGCCAGTTCCTTTCCAC
>NW_004797507.1:910243-911292 GCF_000002075.1 Aplysia californica
CCCCTCAAAGTACAGGGTGATCCAGAAGAAAAAAAAAGAACAACTTTAAAAAAAATATTTCCTCCACACTGAAGTTTTGCGTTTCAGATTTGTACACAACTTTTGAAAGTCAAAAGGATTTTGTCTGATATTCATTTTAGATAAATCCACAGAATAGTTTTGCTCTACAAAGCGCGTAAAAAAAACAACAACCCATTTTAAGCTATGTCCCCATTTTTGTAGCATGACGTACTAGTTCGCATTAGGCCTGCGACTAAAAATCCCAACGATTGAGCCATATTATTGCAAACTACAGTAGTCTAACAGGCCAACAGAAGTTTGCAGTTAGTTTTTCTCAAGTTTACTTTGCTTGCTGAGATCATGGTTAAGATGTGTAAAGAGATTTTTGTATTGAACATTTCCTCGACACCAACTCATTTTTGTAAGTTTCGCACAAGGAACGGAAATAATGCTAAAGTGCCCTCTTTGATGTCAAGGCTGGAAATCGTCCATAAGAGTTAGGACCTGTAGAGAATGAGAACTAAAAATTCCCAGACAAAACGACAACTTCAGGTCAAACGCACAGCGTTAGCAAGCATCCCTTTAAACGTCACCAGGGTGCAGAATTCAGCAGATAAGCCCCATGATATCTGTTCGTAGACGATGTCTGTGCAGCTAGGACTTTCCTACATCTCAACGGTCCGCATTCTCAGCGATTTTTTTCCAATTCTTGGGTAATTCCAGGGGCCCCCGGGATTTCCGGGGCCTGGCAGTCACCCTGTACACGTGTTCCTGTCCGATCTGGCAAAATTCAAGCAGTTTTCAAGGAGATTTTTCCTTGAAAGCAAATTCAAGCAGTTTTCAAGGACTCCTTGAATCCAAGGAGGCCGCGGGAACTCTGCTTTTAGACACCCTGTACTTGCTGAGCTAATGGGGCGCCCTCCCCTTCCTTGTGTGCCTTCAATGCATACAGTACATACATCGTAAAAAACGACAACCGTGTCTCGCTTGCCTTCATCAATGCATACTATACATACG
Source organism: Aplysia californica (assembly GCF_000002075.1). Taxonomy (NCBI): domain Eukaryota; kingdom Metazoa; phylum Mollusca; class Gastropoda; order Aplysiida; family Aplysiidae; genus Aplysia; species Aplysia californica. Next base: position 911,261 of record NW_004797507.1, read on the forward strand.
CAAATAAAGGTACACGATGTATTATTCACACG
>NW_004797507.1:911392-915201 GCF_000002075.1 Aplysia californica
GGGGGAGGGGGTGGGGAGGGGTGTATGGAGGGGGGCAAGAGTCTCATTGCTGAAACATGTATGCCGGACGCGCGGAGCAAGTGATGGATGCATTTGACACACGCACCAATCAAAAGTGAGCGATTAGGTGTGAAGCGTCTTCAGTGTACTTAGGCCCTTCTCCTCTTACGTTGGACCACTCTCGTGGCCGGCCGGGGCTGGCCGTCAGCTGTCTGTCAGGTCCACACAAAGCTACCAGACGAGTCGGCCAGCGACTTCAGGCTGTCCACAGAGTTATACAAATGTACACACGAATTCTGCAAAACACGTCATGATTTATGAGGATAACCAATGACGACAGAACCTCTCTGACCAAAGATAAAAGCACTCAGTCACTGAACATATATCCCTCCCGATCTTTGCCCCCGGGGCGTTCTGTGCGATGTGCTGTCTTGTGCTTCTTGGGGGTTTTTTTCTGCGGATGTGTTAAGCTGCTGCAAGTTTAGTGCTCAATCCTTGGTTTAGCGTCTTAGCCTTTTGGAGTTTTTGCAGTCCCACGGGTCTTGACCATTTCTCCTTTAAGTTGTTTTTTTTTGCTCTTCCTTTCTTGACCTTCCAGCTAAACCCCTGCATCTTTGAAGTCTCTTATTGCACCTCTCACGCGGTTCCCTTTAATCTACCCCCCCCCCCTCTCTCTTTTCTTGTTTTAGACGTGTGCCTGACTTTGACTCGGTTTGCCTGTCTCTCTCGTCTCAAGTCTCTTTCACTTCTCTCTCTCTCGACATTTTCTCCTCTCTCTCTCTCTCTTTCATCCAAGGACAGTCCAAAGATAGGCCGAAGCTTTGTCAACCTCCTTTTGTTTGTTTTCGAGTAAAGAGAGGCACGTCGACACAAAAATGATCATTAAATGGTGGGGAAAAGTAAGACAAATAGACAGACAGAAACAACAGAGGGAAGGTAAAGAAGTAGGACCTACCAGTGGCACCTCCAGATCAAGATTGAAAGATATGTAGTGTCAGACGCAGCACTTAGATCGAGTAAGGCAAGAGAAGGCACTTTACCTTCGCCAGCTTCACATACGAGACCATTCTGGACCAAGACGGATACAACATCCCAGCAAAAGGGCCGAGATACTTGATAAAAAGTTCTCCTTGGTTTGAGTAAAGTAAAGAGAAGCACATCGACATAATAATGGTCCATTAGTGAAGGGAAAAAGTAAGACCGACAAACAAAAACAACAAATGGAAAGTTTAGAAGTCGGACCTGCCAGTGGCACCCTCCAACCACCCACTAAAAATTGTTCCCACACGGGAATTGAACTCTAGCCATCTGCAGGCGATGGCAAAAGGGCCTAACATCACTATCGACAGTCAAAACTTACGTTTGTTTGAGTAAATAGAAGCACATAGACACAATAATGGTCATTTAGTGCTGGGAAAAGTAAGAAGACAGACAGACAGACAGAAACAACAGAGGGAAAGTGAAAAAGTAGGACCGACCAGTAATGCCAACATGTTGGCAACACGAACAAGGAGACGAACACTTGAAAACAACTGAAGCCTTGCTGTTTGACCGAACAGAACTTTATTGGCACTGTACCATGGATACTAATACAACCTTTTATATGTATCGTGAAAGAAACACACTTAAATCCAAACAAAAGTAACTGTCTTTCAACCAAAAAAAACCCATTACAATTACTTGAGCTGTCTATTGGTTTGCCAATAACAAACTATTCAGAAAGTAGGTCACCCACTACATATTCAACTACCCCACCGAAATAGATTTTTTAAAAAGAGTACTAAATCCACAACAAAATTGCCTTCGAGTTGTCACATAAATTACACTTCACACAGTCAGGCATAAATTCAGACACAATTAATTTACTCTTCTGAAGAAGAAAAAGATGTCTACAGATTTTGGTCCAAGTTCACCACAATTGTAGGAACTGTATGTACATGTTTTTGCACCCCTGTTGACACATTTTAGATCATTTCATTACAAGTAATCAAGATCATTGGGGGTGGGGGTAGGCTGCTTCGACCTTGCCTATCACTATCAGTGCCGGCGACCCAGGGGTAAAACCTCCCAGCAGATAGGCGGACACAGTTTAGTTTTTTAGTTTTAGTAGGAGTTTTACGGCACTTGCAACACAATAAGATCATATAAATGTCGAAGATTAGAGGTGTTACAAGAGAGTAACGAACACAAAAAAGAAGGAGGGGAGATAAGGACGACAGATGTTTGATAGGAAAGAAGAAGCAGCAAACCACATCAGAGCACCCGCCCACCACCTACTAGGCGGAGATGCTCAGTGAAAAAACCCCCAACCAAACCCTAAAACCCTCCCCACACGGGGGAATCGAACTCGTGCCTCCTGCGTGCGACAGTGAAGTGCGTAACCACCACACCGGTCACTATTTGTGTTCAGACAAACAAACAAGACAAAGGTACAAAAATAATAAAGGATATCATTCCAACATTCAGCACTGAAGTAAAACGTGAATCATCATCATTGAGCAAAATGAATCCACAATTTACTAAGCTTTTGATTGTAGTAAAAGTTCCGACACATCCATGAAACCGCCAAGTGTTCTAGAAACTCAGAATGCGAAACACAGCATAAAATCAAGAGCTTATCATTTGAAGGGTAGTTGGAGAGGGGACAAAAAGCATAACCATGAGCTGATGAAAGTAAAACATTCAAACAATTTTTACTTTGAGTGGGATGGATTGCTATGAGCCACCTCGGGGAAACAAAAGGGGAGAGTTATTCCAACACAGAGCTGGATAGCCAGCCCCCCATTTACAACTGACTTTTGACCCAAAGTACCCTGTAGGCTTTCAATGTCAAAAACTAGGCAATAAACATCTCTATCAACCAAACGCATGCAAAACGAGCACAGATCAAAACAAGAACACTATCCGGTGCACGTAAAAGAAACAAGCGGAAACCAAATTTGTGACACCTCACTACAGGCCCCTTACATCAATGTCAATTTCAAGGAAAGGCATAGGTCTATTATACATCATCCTTACACTATTCAAAATAAACTCTTCCGAGTACACTACAACAGACCAAATTAACACCACAGCTGAGAAAAAAAACAACTAAAAAACAAAAGTTAAAAAACACACCAAAAAAAAACAAACAAAAAACTGAACACACACTACTGCCAAAAGAAAGATTCAAATGATCACTACAGCACACTACAACAAGCCCATATTCAAGCCGCTGGCAAACAAAACTTCAAAATGAGAGATTATCATAAGTGTAAGTGACCCTATGCACGTAGATCTAGTCGTAAAACAGTAATCTATTTGTTCTACTCCAAAAGATTGGATAAGACTAAATGAAGAAAGATCTTTTTTTTTTCTTTTTAAAAAGGAAAACGTACCTGAATAAAAATGAATCAGGTCACGCATTGCTAAAAAATCGATATCAGGAAATACTTTACATGTTCTAAAGAGAATTCAAAAGGCACTGAAAACATCCCAAGGGAAGTTTCACTTGACATTACAAGTACAAGGGTCTACAGAAGAACCCAGCTCTGCACTGGGTTTTTAAAAATTTAAGTGTTTTACACCCCCATCAACACAATTTAGGTAATTTAGGAGGCAGGTCTAACCCACGCTAAGACGGGAACAACATCCCTGCAAAGTCGAGAGATTGAGATACTCGAGGGAAATTCTCCCCACTCAAGAATCAATCTCTGGTTTGTCAGCGTGCGACAGCAAAGTGTCAGACTAACCATAACATCAATACTCTGTACTCTAAACCTGTAGACAATCAAAAACACTGAAAAGAAGGGGGGGGGGGGGGGGGGAAA
>NW_004797507.1:915301-936611 GCF_000002075.1 Aplysia californica
AGGGGGGGGGGGGGGGGAGGAAGAAAAAGAAAAGAAAGAAAAACACCTCATAAAACCATTCTTTATCATTATATGGACTCAAGCCCAACAGCAGTTGCAGTTAAAAATTTTCACATTAATCAACCCTCAGTAAGACGTTAGGAAAATCTTCATCAAATTTTCTTGAAGAATGATTAGCACAACAACATAATGATAATGGTCATAATGTGCAAAGGAAAAATCAAGACAGACAGACATACAGAGGGGTAGCAAAGAATTTGAAGGACCTACCAGTGGCGTCCTCAACCACCCGTCCCTACTTAAAATTCCACCAACCAGTCATCGAAGAAAGTGACAAAAATATTGATATCTGTGGCAAGTATTAAAATATATACAGTGAGACACTGTTGAACTGGGGGGGAAAGAGAAAGTCAAATGGGATGATGTTACGAAATGTGCCACATCAACACCATATCACGACCTCAGTGCTTTCTTGTCGTATCTCCATTTCTAGTAAACGTAAACAGTGAAAATGTGACTTCTTGAGCTCAGTCTTTGTTAGGAACTGTTTTCACTTTTTGAAAATGGAGATACGACAGGAAAGCACTGAGGTAGCGATATATAGGTATAAAATTATTTCAATGGATAAAACAACAAAACAAACATCCCATTCCCCCTCCAACAAGAAAAGCAACAACACAAATACACACAGAAAGGACAGACCAGCAGTGACTAGCCATCACCAAAAAATCATTTTCAACAACAGTGGGAAACAACAAAGCCATTACAGAAGTTTCTCCCCCGCACACATCGACACAATTTTAGGTCATTTAGAAAGAAGGCTGCTCTGACCCCGCCCGTAAGAGCCAACGAGGGCTGAGAAGGACACGGCATCCCAACAGAATGATGGAGATACTTGATTTTTTTTTTTATTCTCCCCCACAAGGGAATTGAACTCAAGTCTCCCACGTGCGACCCCGAAACGCCCACCCACTACACCACAGATGCAAGTCAACCACAATGGTAAAAATTTAAAAATAACAAAAAAGACTCTTTTATCAATCTTACTTTCATGACTGAGAGTAAAAAACAACCCTTTGCCCCCCTGCTCCATACTCAACATTCTATTAGAACATGCGGCAGATGTAGCCTGTGAGGAACAAACTTTCTCAGCGACACCCACATAACGAACACAGACCCAGACTACATGCTGACATCTTTTCACATTGTTTTCAACAACAAAAGAACTCTCATTTTGACACCCCCTGCCCCCCCCCCCCCCCCCAAAACGGCTGAAAAAATAATAGTCATTTAGTGCTTTGTAGTCGATTAGGGAAAAGTGTAAGACGAACCGTAAAAAAACAACGTAAGGAAAGAAAGGGAGTGGGATCCAGTGGCGCCGCCCACCCCAAAAAGAATGATGTAGATTATATTATACAAAACAACAAGAGCAAAAATTGTTCAGTGACGGAGGACAACAAAAATCGGAGGACATGTGTCATTAAGACTAAATAGACAGCGCACCACCATCTCCACATCTTAGAGTGCACCGCGTTTGCTTCTTGGAGCACCACGTTTACATGTCAGTGCACCACCACAGTCACTTCTCAGGGCACCACCGCGCGAACACTTCTCCCTCTCCACCGCGCACGTACACATCTCCCTCTCCACCGCGCGAACACTTCTCCCTCTCCACCGCGCACGTACACTTCTCCCTCTCCACCGCGCGAACACTTCTCCCTCTCCACCGCGCACGTACACTTCTCCCTCTCCACCGCGCACGTACACATCTCCCTCTCCACCGCGCACGTACACTTCTCTTCTCCACACCCCACCCACGTTTACTTCTTGGCCTTCCCACGTCCCCTCCCTCTGCGGGCAGTGCCGCGGGCCTTGGCGGGCGTGGCCTTGACCACAACTGGCGGCTCTACAGGCTCTGCCTCTACGGGCTCTGCCTCTATGGGCTCTGCCTCTACAGGCTCTGCCACTACGGGCTCCACCTCCGCGGACTCCGCATTTACGACCTTCTCCTTTACGACCTCCTCCTTTACGACTTCCACCTTTTCGGGCTTGGCTGGCTCAGCAGGTTCCACGGGCTCTGTCGTCGCTGGCTCTGTTGTCTCTGGCTCTCCTTCCTCCACTGTGGCCTCTACCTCTCCCTCCAAGTGAGCCTCAGCCTCTGCACCATCAACTCCCGATGGAGCTTCAGCTTCCTCGCTCGCCGAGATGCTGCCATTTTCTTCTGAAAACAGACGGACGGATAGATGGAGGTTTGTCGAGGTTTTTTTTTGTAGTTTAGAAAAACTTTTACACAGCTTGCAATACAAATAGGTCATACAAGTGCTGAAGATTAGGGTGGTTTAGTTTTAGTAAGAGTTTTAAAGCACTTGCGACACAAAAAACAAATAGGTCATATAAGAGCCAAAGATTGGAGGTGTACCTACAAAGTTACATATAAAGAATACCATTGGTATTAATTTTTAGGGAAATAGGGGGCACAATCCATGAACAATTTTGACCCCATTGTCCAACTTTGTTTTCTTCCTTGATAAAGCCTGAATTTTGTACATATCCCGAATTTGTACATAACAGAAACATTTCGCTCTGTGCGTGATAGACCTTGCTCCTGGCTTTGGCACTACTAAAGTCTAATGTCTTTCCAAGGGCAAAGTAGTACTGAGCAACTATAAAGACGGTGTTAATACTGTTCAAGTCAGACAGCTGCATGCGACTTACTGACGTAGACCTCCAACATCTGGTTGTTTTTCTCCCCCCCCCCCCTCCCTTAACTTTACACACCGAAAAATTTGGCAGTGGGTTGGCTTAGCCAAAATGTTTTTAAAAATTGGAATCAGGGGTATTAAGATCTTTTTTTTGGGTCAAATTGAATAAAGATTATAACAAAACTAGCAAATTCGTAATGTTTATTAGCCCTGCATAAATCAACACAACATAAACATATTTCACCGCAAAACTCGCCAGCACCTACCTCCTTACTATGTATCACCGCCTAACAGTTAACTCAACAACACCTTCCTCCCTGCTCCACTTCTGACTGAGATGTTGCCACATAAAAAGATCCTACCTCCCTGCTTGACCTCTAATTGTTACCACATAAACCTATCCTACCTTCCAGTTTAACCATTGACAGAGATGATGTCACCCCCATAGATCAACACAACACCTTCCTCCCTGCTCGACCTCTGACTGAGATGTTGCCACATAAACAGATCCTACCTCCCTGCTTGAGATGTTACCCCATAGATCAACACAACATACGCAGATCCTACCTCCCTGCTTGAGATGTCACCCCATAGATCAACACAACATACTATGATACACAACACCTACCTCCCTGCTCGACCTCAGACTAGATGTTACCCGATAGATCAACAGCCCCTACCTCCCTGCTTGAGATGTTACCCCAGAGATCAACTCAACACACACAACACGTACCTCCCTGCTTGAGATGTTACCCCAGAGATCAACTCAACACACACAACATGTACCTCCCTGCTCGACCTCCTCCTCCTCCTCCTGCCCCTGCTGCGGCTGCTGTAACAGCTCTTCTTGCCGCTGCAGCTCTAGGTGTGCCTGGGCCATGTCACCGGACAGGAAGTCAAAGCTGGAGTTGGCTCCCGTCTCGTCCAGGAAAGACCCTCCTTCCTGATCGCCGTCGTCCATGGCCTCGTCGTCAGACAGTTCCTTGTCGTCAAACTCATCCCCCTCTTCCTCTCCCTTAGCATCGCCCGGGGCCAAGGCACTGTCGTAGTCTTCTTCCTCCTCCTCCTCTTCTTCTCCTCCCTCCTCCTCCTCCTCTTCTTCTCCTCCCTCCTCCTCCTCCTCCACCTCCACACCATCTTCAGGGGCATCTGAAGTATCCGTCTTCTCGCTCTTGTCCCCCTTGCTTCCTTTCTTTTCCGCCTTCTCCGCAGCTTTCTTCGCTTCCGTTTCGGCCTTTCTCTTTTCAATAGCAGCATTCTTAGCCTCCAGTGCCGCCTGTTGAAAAGCAAACAATAATAATAAAAGATTAGACAACTGATCTTTTTTTATTTCGTTAAGTACAGGTGTTATTACAAACACTCACCCCCCCACCCCCTCAAATTAAAACAAAAAAATCACCACAACAAAGTTTTGATCATTTACGATAAGAATGCAGCAACCTTTGGACCTGCTTGTTGGGACCAACCAGGGCTGAGAGGGAAGGGATACATCATCCCCGCAGAAAGACCTCCCAGATACTCGATTAAAATTCACCCTCCACGGAATTGAGCTTGGGCCTCCTGTGTGCGACAGCAAAGCGCACAACTGCTACACTACAGGCACCTGTTAACTCATTATTTCCCCACACTAATTTAAAAGAAAAAAAGTAAGAAAAAAGACAGATACCCATCCGACTCTGCAGACCTGATGTTCTGCTTCCTCGCCCTTTTATCATGAAGTCAGGGGCAAACATCTGTCACTCAGGTCTTACCTTGACTTTTTCATAGTGCGCCTCGCTCTGACAGTGAGTAACCTTGGCCGACTTCTCGTTGCAGTAAAACTTGTGGCAAAGTTTGCAGAAGAATCCGGTCACAGGAACCACGTAGTTCTGACCTGAGTTGAACACAGTGAAACATACATTTGAACAACTGAAAATATAATTTTCATAAAGAGTTTTGCAGCACTTGCAACACTTGAGGTGTTAGTAGAGGGTATCATACAAAGACAAGGAGGAGGAGAGACAAGGACGATAGCTGTTTGACAGCAGAAAAGGAGCAAAGCACACCAGAGCACTCGCAAACCACCTACACAGTCTATCAGGAATGACCATTTGAGACAGGTTGGTGCCTTAGAACATAGACATACGTTCATTCTCTCTCTCTTGCCCTTTTTAACTCTCAGTGGAGCACAGGCCATCAACAACATTACTCCAGCGAAGCCTGTCCTGAGCATCCTTTTCTATTTGTTTCCATGATGTCCCCGCTTTTTCAATTTCCGCTTGTACCGCTCGCCTCCATGTCATCTTTGGTCTCCCCTTCTTACGCTTTCCACATACGTTCACAATAAGCATTAAAAAATAGAGAACAGGGATGCCACTGGACTTCTGTTAAAATTACTGAAAACTTAGGCAGTGGCAATGGCAAAAAAAAAAAACAACAACTTAAATAGACACAACTAATATGAAATTAACAGAAAACAAATGATGGATTTAAAAAATAAGAAATTTCAGAAAAGATTACGGATAAAAATTTAAAAAATGTCAAAACCAATGGTGAGGGGGAGGGGACTCGATTTGAAACTCTGAGAACTCATCAATGAGTGGAGCCGTCTCTCACACAATGAAATAACACTCACATCCTTTCATGACAGGCCTAGGTCTAAAAATTAAAGAGTTTTTGCCAGAGCAGTCGGATCTTGGACTAAATAGCGTTTACTTAGCATCACAGCCTGTCATTTCCTGTTACCGTAAGAAATAAAATAACGCAACCACACTGTGACCCCAAATGTAGTGCCCTAGGTCAAGAAGGTGCAAATAGGTGGGCCTGTACTCTACTTTGGTGCGAGAGGCTAAAAGTCATCATGACATTAGCCATAATGAAAATTGAGAAATGTTGAAAATTGCGCACTGCGAGATGACGAAGATCTTACAGTCCCTGAGCTTTAGCGGGGGTATAAAAAGAAGAATGAAGATGACATTTTGATGTCCAACTTCACAAAACACACTCACCATGCAAAAAAGGCATGACTTCAAACACAAGCTAAAAAAAAAGGACGAGTACTTACCAATTGGAGTTTGGGGGTCATATTCTGGAATCACCACCACTTCCTCTTCTGGCTTTGTCTTCTGTTAAAGGGGAAGAAAACAGAATTGTTTGTGACATAAAGCCTTATTTTTTTTCTCTTTTCCATTTCCACTTTCTGCTACTATGAGGAAAAGCAGATCTGGCTAGTATACCATTAAGGAGTCAATTCCAAATAATAAAAGAGAAATACAGTCGAACCTGCCCTGACGGCCACCTGTACAAACGGCCACTTTCCATTTCCCCCCTTGCGTTTTTTCTATATACTTTAACTGTGTAAAACGGGCACCTGTCCAACGCGGCCGCGGCCACCATATTTTAACACACAACCCCTATTACACTAAGCAATAACACCTGTCTAAGACGGCCATCGGCGACTCCATTACGTTTTGTCATAAATTGTGCACTGACCCCTGGCGTTGTGGACAGGCGTCATAATCCAATCATTTATCGTTGTTAGGTAGTCCCTCCAACCGATCATGTTGCGTAGGCCCCTCCCACTGTTGACCAATAGGTACCAGCTGCTGGAGAGGTAAGCGTGTGATCCCCTTATAACTCATAAGAACCGCCCAGAACTCGTACACAAATCGTAAGTGAGATGAGTGGTCACTGTTTACCCAGTCTGTAACAAAGTAACAAAGGACGTCAACATGAGCTTGAAATAGAAGCGTCGCTTGTTCTCCAAGTGGTGGCGACCCATGTGTTTGTTTTAACATGGCACTCGGTCTTCCTCGTTTGATACATTTCATTTTATTGTCACCCTTGCGCAAAATCAGCAATAGAATAAAAATAACAAATAAAATACAAACCAACAACAACAAGAACAACAACAATGGGAATGGTTTGCTTTTTTCATCTTGATCAGTCCTGCCTAGGACGGCCACCTGTCTTATACGGCCACTTTTCTCCTTGACAATGGGTGCCGTCTTACACAGGTTTGACTGTACAAAAGTGTGTGTGTGTATGTGCGAGTGTTGTCTCAAAGATGCCACTGCATGAAGTCACTCTGCACGCTGTAAAATGCAAGAAAGCTGTAAAGCTACATTGACCAACACTTTTTTTGCATAAATTTTTTTATCTGTAGAAATTTACGGGAAGCGGTTTCCAGCAAATCCATGGCTACCACACGAACATAATCTACAATTCAAACGAGGAGTGTTTGCAGATGGCGTACACTCACTAAATTTGAAAACTAAACGGACATCATTCCCACAGTACTGTGAATGAGAAAGGAAAAACCAGACTACTCAGAAAGGTATGCTGTCTTTATGGTGGTGCCAAGACAAAACTCAAAGCTTGTGGAAACAGTAAGTAGTAAGCCATTGGCACTAAGAAAAATTGAATAATATTAGTCACAAGGCAAAGGTCAAATACTGGATTTCAAAAAAGTTCCATTAAACTGACTCACAAGGTTAAGACGTTAAATATCTTGGTCATGTCTTATAATCAATCAACAAAGGGCTTCAAAGCCATTGCCACTGAGAAAAACTGAATATCACAGTAACAGGTCAAAGGTGAAATACTGGATTTCAAAAAGTTCCACTGAACAGACTCACAAGGTTAAGAGCTTAAGACCGTAAATTTCTCAGTCATGTTTTTAAAACAATCAACAAAGGGCTTCAAAGCATATCCTGCTTGAGACAGAGGCCTGCCTGGAAGAGATTTTCGTTTCTTATCTTCCATACTGATGACTGGAGTCACATCTGTTTAGGGTAAAGACATTTTCAACAATAGTTCTGGCTCTTGAAGGCATGCACAAAAAAAGAGAGGGAAGGAGCTTCCTCCTGAGACTAGACCATCCAGGTTATCTCTATAACATTGTGCACAGGGGGACACACAACACGAAACTGAAAGCCCAGTTGAGAAACAATCTTCCACTGTGCTTTTTACATCTCTGGCTACATACATTCAACGTCTTCTTAGGAAGCAAATAGGCATAGTATTACCTTCTGCATTTTACCGTTTCCCTTCTTCTCATATTGGGACGAAGTCTTGGACGATCTGTGCCACTAAAGGAGTTAAGAAAAAAAAGAAAAAAGAAAAAGAAGTGCATATGAGCTTTGCTGGAAGAAGGAAACAACAACCTACAATAGGAGCGAGCATATCACAGAGCCATGGCCCACACCTACGCCAGGACAATCACCATCACTACGTTCCATGCTTTCAATATAAGAAACAAATCCACGATTCTCTGATAGCCTCTCAAAGTGCATTTTTTATACTACAGGACATGTAAATTCTGGGCACTACACAACACACATTTGCAACAGAAAAAAAAAAAAGTTAGTCAATACAGTATCTAAATTCCATAGCTGCCACTCAGGAATTTTAAAAAAGGAGGAAACTCACGCGAAGGCGGGCACGCGCTCTCCGAAGACCGGGAGTAAAGCCGGTGAGATCCAGAGGCAATAATAATGTACTGGAAAATCCAACCCATGGGTTTGGAAGGGAAAACTGTCATGGAAGGGAAAACTGTCATATTTGTTAACCATAGGCAACTGAATTAAAAAGGTATTTGAAAAAAAAACAAAAAACAAAACAAAACAAAGGCACTAAGTTGACTAACAAGCATTTGACACAGTTTGGACTTGGTGACTTAAAATCCAGTGTTTGTTGCCAGCTGGTGTCTCATAAAAAGATTTCTTTCACTTTAAACTTGTGCATCCACGAAGAGCAGTATTAGATCAAGGGGGCAACACCTTTGCCGTCATACAAAGTGATTTCGGCACTCCTGTACAATTGCGGTCCCGTTTGCACTTAACTTAGTAGTGCCCCTGTAGTGTGTAGATCTAAACTGAATTAAAATTATAGCCTAGGCTATCTAATCTAGATCTAGAATCTAGATACGGTATCTAAATATGTATAAATCTACATTATATCTAGAGATAGATTATCTAGATCTAGATTCACTTCCACAGCCACAATAGCCGCCATGTAAAAAAAACGGGACCGCAATTGTACAGGAGTGCGCGGGCCGCGATTTCTTTATTGCACCAAACGCAAAGTGCAGCAAGCGGCTTGTTCAACTTTCTAATGAATAATGAACTTTTCAAGTTGCACACCGGCTGCTTCTTTCTCATTCCAGCTCCTTTTATTTTTGCATTCTGCATCAATTTCTCTCGAATTTCCGCTGTTTTCAATGAAAACTCGACGCGCCAACGTCCCGATGCTCGATCGACAGTGTTGCTCCACAAGAAACAAAGTGAAACTAGCGCTAGACCAAGATGAACGGAAGTAGAAAGATACCGGCGGACATGTGCAAGCTGCGTTTTCGTCTCTCTCCCAGTTCGGTATTTTCCGCGTGTAAAAATTTTAAAAAGCGGTCCAGCGGAGGAAGGAGGAAAGTAGCGGGAAAGGCTAAATGAAGCGAAGTTTCCGCTATTTAGCGGGAAAGTGGCAGCTATGAAATTTACAAATCCTTGAAGTGGCCTGTATCAAATACACACCTCAGCATTTCGGTCATCATTCCTTGGGCGTGACCCTTTCTTGTCATCTTTTTTGCCGTAGAGCTCTGCATTCTGGAATTAAAACAGACAAAAACAATAGCCCAGTGATCATAAAAACGACACATGGAAGCTCATAGACGCAGAAAGCAAGACAAAAATACTTTTATTTCAACTTTATAAAACAAGATTACAAAATCTGAACCTAACTTTATGATACTAATTTTACATAATTTCTTAATTGGACCATTTTGGGGGGGAGATTTTTCCATATTAACAAAGCTGTTTCAAAGAAATAAGGTCCACAGAGCGCAAAACACCGAAACGCTGAGCCAAATAAATGATGCATTCAGTCAAAAAAACCAAACAATCGTCTTGCCAGGTTCTGAAATACAGCCACCTGCATAGGACAGTCACCTGTACAAACAGCCATTTCCCAATCTCCCCCACCCAGTTTTTTAAAAATACATTATTATGACACTGTGTAAGACATCCACCTGTCTAAGATGGTCACTTTTCTCCTCAACAAAGAGTGGTCGCCCTTAAACAATCTCAACAGTTGTACGATAACAACCTCCCCCCCCACCAACCCACCCACTTAAAAACAAACTAGTGCGGATCTCATCCAGCCCCATACTTTCTTGTGCTGGTCCGTCTCACGGTGCTCCAAGACTTCAGTGAAGTTGTTGAAGTCGTGAACGTTGCACCACCCACAGCCTCTGCGCACCTGCAGCAAGCGTTGCTGGAGAGAAGAAATTCCTCAGTAAATAATAGGAAAGTCTTTAGTTTTGTTTTAGTAAGTTTTACGGCCCTTGCAACACAATAAGGTCTTAAAAGGGCCAAAGATTAGAGATGTTACAAGAGAGTAACAAACACAAAAAAGAAGGAGGAGAGATCAGGACGACAGGTGTCTGATAAGAAAGAAGGAGCAAATCACACCAGAGCACCCGCCAACCACCCAAGTGAAAAGTGTATCACGAGACGGTAGCTTGTTCTGACAGTTCTGTAACTTCTTGGCTCGAAATTTCAACAATGTTAGAGAGCCAAAAAGAAACCTAATGAAACCAGACATCCAAATGAAATGCAACTAAAGAAAACTAAACATTTATTACCGTACTATAACTTGTTACATTTTTGTACCACATTCAATTCCACTCAAAAGAAAATATATATCAGGCTGGAGAACTCAAAGGAACAAAAAAGGAATGCAAAACATTCCACTTCTTGAAAGCATGCCAGTGTGTTCTAACACACCCACACCAAACACAATTGCACTATACAAGTCGCTGAACAGGAACCGCCAGAAGAAACATGTACACATAAAAACTATCAAATTAGTTCCCACCCCAAATTGTGCATTGTATAAAGAATTACACTCCAGGGTCGTCCTGAAATAGCATCTGACACCTGCTATTGAGTAGGCTGCAAAAACTATAAAAATAAAATTATGAAGCAGCGTGGTGAAATCAGGTGCTCGTCAAAATAATGAAAGTGAAGAAACTGGCAGGTTTGGGAATTTTAAAAAGAAATTTTTGTCTTATGTCCTGACACCTTTCATGCCCATTAAAGAACATGCTGAATAAAGGCATAAAACATTTAATTTTAAAGTTTTCATGGACTAAGCTTCGGCAGCCATTTTTAAGCAAATTTTTACCTCTGAAACCAGGTGACCCCCATCTCCTTCAATCACCAATATCTCAACTTGTACCCTAGAAAAAAAATTTTTTTCCACCGAAAGCAAGGCAAATGAACCAATAACTTCATGTGCCCAAAAAGCTGATTCCACCAGGTCATGACACAATTCTTACCCTGTGAATGTGGGACACACTGTGGTACTTCCACGGAACTGTCAGGTCGTTGTTGCAGATCTTGCAGAAGAACTCAGCATCTCGTCTGAAATGTTCAGTCATTGGTTCCTTTTAAAAAGTTTTAGTAAGTACCTTATAAGTACTTAGAACACAATAAGGTCATATAAGTGCTGGAGATCCGAGGTGTTACAAGAGAGTAAAAATCCCACAAAAAAGGAGGAGAGACAAAGTCTGCTTCGACTATTTAGACACCCTGGAAATACCAATTAACAAGAGAGTGACAAATATACAAAAGCAGTAGTAGAAGAAAAATGACGATATTAAGGATTAGGACAGAGACGTTCACTGACTAAAGAGCCACTAACAGCAAGGAAAGGACAGACAGAAAAAAAAAACAGAGAAAAGAAAAAAAAAAAGGACATAGGACCAACTAGAAGCACAGGGCAACAACCAACTAAAGACCTGTCCATTTTTGCAGTAGTAAATCTGTACTTGGATTTTTAAACGTACAGCACTCCAGACACCACAGAGTCAACAAATTTTGACAATTCACCTATAGTTTCTTTCAAATTAATCAATAGTTTTTTTCAAATTAATCAAGTTTCTTTCAAATTAATCAAGTTTCTTTCAAATTAATCAATAGTTTCTTTCATATTAATCAATAGTTTCTTTCAAATTAATCAATAGTTTCTTTCACATTCATCAATAGTTTCCCTGCATTCACCGATACCTTCTTTTACTTTCTTTTAATTCACCCATAGCTTTTTTTCCTCACAAAACAAGGAACGTGAGGAGGGTTAATGTTTCCCAACAAAAACACCCCCATTCCCCCATCCACCGGGGAAAAAAAAGGCCTGGTTCAGCCTACCCTTCTCGCCCCTCAATTTTCCTCAGATGCTCCTCTGCTTTGAGCCGAGACTTGAGCTGGTTCGACTTCATCTGGTGCACGGTCAGCACGTTGTTCATGCGCTGCTGGTGCTTGGTCCCGTTGAGATGGCGGCGGAAGCTCTCGTCGTCATACACCGACACGTTGCACACGTGGCAGTACAGGTTGCTGTCCTTGTCTCGGTGCCCGTCCTGGGGGAGACAACAGGTTTTGTTTTTCTTTGAGATTTTAGTTTTAGTAAGGTTTTTACTTTCAGTAAGAGTGTTACGGCGCTCCAAACTGCATAATGTCATATGAGAGCCAGAAGATTAGAGGTGTTACAAGAGAGTTACAAACATAAAAAAGAAGGAGGGGAGATAAGGACAATAGATGTTTGATAGGACAGAAGAAGCAAACTACACCAGAGCACCCACCAACCACTCACTAGTAAGGTTTTACGGCGCTCGCAACTGCATTAGATCATATGAGCGCCAAGGGGTGGAAGTCAACAGAGAAGTCTAAACGGGGAATCAGGCTTACTCTGCTCACTTCTCTAGCCTCAACAGCAGAAAGTCTGCTTCGACTATCAAGGCACCCTGGAAATAGCAGTTCACAAGAGAGTGACAAACATGCAAAAGAAGTAGAGGAAAAAGACGATAGTAAGGATAAGGAAAGAAAAAGCAGCAGTTCCCCCCTTCTATGTTGTTCTGGCACACTATGAGCATGACATTGATAAATCAGCCCATTCACAATTTTACTGTGCATAAGAACGTGTTAATATCCCACCCTTTGATAATGGCCTAGAGACAACTTCAGTCAGTAGCAGTGCTCCGAGAACTTGGTTGGTCTGTCAGAGCAGCCAGCAAATTTTTCTCGAGCACGCACGGAGCAGTTTAGAAACGGCAATGAAAGACTCCAGTTTTGACTGACCATGTTCAGAAAACAAAATGTGAGGCAGCGTGGTGGAATCAGGCACTCGTCAATTTCTGGGCATGTAGAGTTATTGGTATCATCTTAAAGCTTGTTCACCTGTCTTTATTTGGATGAAAAAAATATCTATTTATCTTGAATACAAGTCGAGATATTTTCAATTGAAGGAGGTGGGGGTCACCTGTTTTCAGAGGTAAAATTAGTGAGAAAATGGCCGCCAAAGATTAGTTATTTCCTTAGCTTAAGAATCTGTGGTAACTGAAAATTTACAATTTTTGTGCCTTTAATCAACGTTTTTCAGAAAAATCCACACAGAAATGAGTTCTTTAATGGGCAAGAAAGGTGTTGAGCCAAAAACCAAAAATTTAACAAAACTTCACAAACCTGCGGAAAAATGCAGGTTTCTTCACTTTGATTATTTTGACGAAAGCCTGATTCTACCACGCTGCCTCACAAATACTTTGTGTGAATTTATTAATATTATAAAATGTGAAATGTGCTGACAAAATGAGTTACTTCTCGGATTCAAGCCCTATGGAAATAGTTACATCATGCTTACAGGTGAAGTTTTTACAATTTATTAGTAGGGAACAGTAAAAGACATGTTATAGTTAAAGAATCAATAGAAAATCTACAAATCTGACCCTTGTGTGGATTTTCGGCCAACATATCTCAATTTGTGGATTGCGAGAAGTAATTCATTTTGTCAGCACATCCCACAAACACTTTACGCTAATTTATCGACATCACACTATTGTTTGCACACCACCCATACACAGATACAAATTTAGTCTATGAGCACACCTGATATTAACTCAAAAGAGGAAGAAAAAACAAAACAAAAACGAAACAAGCATAGAGCTACAAAGCACGTTTTACGTACATCGTCTTCCGTCGGCTCCGCAGGGTCGTAGTCATTTCCGCCAGAAGCATCCCGACCTGGGGGAGGAACACACACAATCAAGACGGAAAAGCAATGACATTGTTCACACATCACAGCACTGGGAAATATGTTTTTTCTTAAAAAGTGGGAGATACAAAAAGTATGTTTTGTTTTCTTTTTTTTACTAAAGTTAATGTAGATGTTTACCCCCCCCCCCCCCTCCTTTTCTCCCAATAGGCACAACAAAAAGTCTGTGATCTTGTTATTAACTAGTCTTACTATTTCAGATTACCACTGGCTAAAATAAAAAGTACTAGTTATGGGGAATTACTGGATCTGAATAAGCCCAAACGTCACGAATTAATTTTGTTTCTACATAATGGACAGCATGATTGTAAGTCTCATCCACTTGAACCAATTCATAATAATACACAGCCCATCTCGAAGGAAAGCAGAAATAAAAAAAAGCTGCATCAATAATACTTTTGCAGACAGTTCAAAAATATACTTCTGGTTAAAACATTGTTGGCCAAACAAAACCCTTGTGAAAACAAAAAAGCTAAATCATATGCAAACAATTACAGCTCATTCAAGCTTCCTTTGATATTTTTACAAAACTTTGTGATTCACAAATTTTAATGCCACACAATTGTACACACTATGACGGAAACATGAGACTAACCTGAAACCATTTAAAAACAGTATTTCACTTCAGCCCAACAAAGTCAGGTTTGGCAATAAAAATTCAAATCCTTCAACACTAGTCAACAGTTTGCAGCACTCAAATTACTACCTCGCCACATACTTTTTAAACTAAAAGTAAACCATTTCGTCTAACTCTTTTAAACGAGGACATGATGCCCAAAAGTTAACACATGTACCATCACATCACTACTGAAGATTTAAATGTACACAAGTCACTGCACTCATTTCTTTTTTTTTTTTCGTTCTACGTTAAGTAGACATGATTTTCCTGGTCTATTCCCATCCACACTGGGGCCCCTGAAGTGATACGAAAAGTTCATGAGTCTATTTGAAAGAATCATTCTTCGTGGATTTCAACAAAACGGTTTTCCTGGACATTAAAAAAGCCGAAACATCATAGCTTTCTACATGGGAGAGATGCACTGCTGAACACAAAAGGTGATTTGCGGACAAGCAATTAACCGCTCGGTCTCAAATAGAAAACAGCAATTTTTTGGCATAGCTTTAACAATGAGTCAAAAATATAACTCAAAAAGGCTTTGAAAAAAAAAAAGTTTCTATAAGATATGTAGGTCTGAGACACTCAGCAGTAGTTTCCTTGTCAAAATGAGCCACAAAGAATGGTTGCCATCTTGATGACAACAAATGAGTTCTCAGCTTTGACAGGAAAAAAACAAAATTAAAAAGAAGGGGAAAAAAAGGAAGAATTAACAAAACACTAGAAAGAAACTTTTTTAAAGCAACATCATAGAAACATTTCTAAGAGGAGAAAACATTGCCAAATGGAGAAGAAAAAAAAAAGTAATTTCTATGGACTCAAAATTAAAGTCCACCTTCAGCCTTTTGAAATAATTGACAAAAGCAAAACGGACATCTTTGCTACAAGTGTCAACTACATCCTTTCCACCACACCCTAAAGACAGGATATCCCAACTTGGGCCGAAGTTCATTGTAAGAAGACAACAACTGTGAAATGTTGAAAAAGACATCATAAAAAAGGAGACTTAAAAGCCTCCAGCAATCGAAATAAAACCACCACATAAGCGCTTTACTACTAAATCAAAGCTAACCGAGGTAATGAATACCATGAGAGTATGGCAATCCCAATAAATGATAAGTTAGAAATGAGATAAGCCTATCAGCAATAGATTATTGATCAGTCAATAGATTATAGATAAGTCAATAGATTGCTGATCAGTGAGGAAAAGTGAGTAAACACCCATGTCCAGTGTCTACTGGGGGGGGGGGGTGTCTTTTAGAACACTCACAGCCCCACTCTATGAAAAGATTACAGTGTCAGAATTTTCAGCATTACGTTTAGAAGTCAACGAAGTCAAGAGACTTCAGGGGTAGTAGCATAAGTCTGGTCGCATTTATCACAGTCAGGAACAGCATGATGTGTGCAGGGAAAAGAAAGAGAAAAAAATGCTTCAGATATCTACAGGCAAAAGGAAAAAGAGTGGCATAGCAGAAAGATGAATTTGAGACACCATGTTCAATGGTTTTTGTGGATACTCTTTTCAGTACACACTATTGGAAGTCTGGTACAGTGAAAAAGACAAAGAGAGGAGGAAGAGGAAGAGATGGAGGGAGTGGGGGGGGGGGGGGGGGGGGGTGAGAGTGTAGACAGAAGGAGGAAAGATCTCACAGGAGGAGCCTTGTACTGGAACAAAACAAGGCAGACGAGCGAGGTCTCGGAAGAAGAAAATGTTACCTGTATCCCATCGACTGGATCGGTTCCGATCCCTCCCCTCCCCACCTCGGCCGCCATCTCGGTTACCAGATCTTTCCCGATCGCCACTTCGCTGTGGGACAGGGAGGAACAAGGTAGCAAGGTCAGATTACGCAGAAGGGAGAAAGAGGCAGATAAGTGAGTGAGCGTTCCGTAAGAGGAAGGCTTGGCTTGGAAATCTCTGCTAGCTGTCACTCACTCTGTGCTGAAAGGCACTCGGAAAATTGTCAACACGTGTTGATCAACGGCTGCTAGAAAGGGAGGGTAGGTGAAATGTGAGTTAGTATCTTAGCCTAGTCTGACTGCACAAAGCACAGGCAAACTGGAATGTTGTCGGGGGGAAAAAAAGGAAAAGCCGGGATCTGGAACCCTCAAGATGGTGCAGAAGCATGTGAGTGAGATGCAGAAATAAAATCAAGATAAATTATTCAAGGATCCATACCATCTTAAGATTTAGAAGTCGAAGTGAGAGATGAGACTATCAAAAGGGGACAAAAGCTGTATCACAAAATGTAATCATTTTGAAAAAATCATTAAAAAATCAGCTTCAGCCAGACTGTGTACAGGAAAAACATGAAGAAGGGCAGAAACGTGTGATGAAAGAGAAAGCAGAGAATAATATATACTACGATGACATGCTACACATGTGAGTATATATATATATTTGAGAATGGCTGATGGTGGGAGACAGCAAAGTGCACAGAGAGTCAAGGTCATAAGAGCAGACACATTTTAGACCTTGAGAAAGAAGGAGATTTGTTTTGTAGATATAGTCAACGACAGATTTCTGTGTAGTTATAGATAGAGGTAAAAAAACGGGAGGTAAGTCACCAGTCTGTTTCTCTCAACCCATTGCTATCGGCTCAAAAAAGCAAAGGCTCAAAGGCAGAGTGGCGAAGAAAACGTCCTCAGATCATGACGCAAAATTGCCATAGCTGGAAAAGCTGTGCAGAAACCAAAAAAAAAAAAAAAAGGGGGGGTGGGCGGAGGGGGAATGTCTGAAAGAAATACAATATAACAGGGCTGGAAAAGAAATGGGAGGTGAGTCAGGCGGAAAATATGTGACAACGGGACCAGACAAGGGATTTCTATAATTATAATGATGTGACAAAACACAATGAGAAAATCTCAACGAGGGGGGAGGATAAAACCCAGACAGGTCCATCACCACGGTCAATATCATCTCTACCAGCATGATCCGGGACCGGAGAGCATGCTACGGTATGATTCTAAAAATAACCTGATGCTGGCAATGAACTGTGACGTGCCACATATGGATACGGGCTTGTGATGTCTACATATTCACGAGACACCTCGGTGGAACTATCCTGGAGAAAACAACATTTTGGGTAAAATATGCTGCGAGAACAAGAAGACATGAACTGCACAACAGAAAAATCAAAGTGAAATGGCTCAAGAAGGGGGGGTTGGAAAATATGAAATGGACAAAAATGAAAAAGGAGGACACGGTTGTCTCAACCTGAAAAAAGGAGAAAAAGTATCTAAGGCACCACGGACTCACGGTGGTGACGTTGTGGTCGATTTAGCTTTCCTGGGCAGGAAAAACAACAAACAAAATCAACACGAACGACAGACTTTTATGTGAAGATGAGACATGGTCATCTAGTCTGAACAACACCAAGACAACTGTGAACTTGATCACACACAGGAAGGGAGAATACACGAGACTTGAGTGGGTCAGACAAGCACGCTGACGCAATAGCAGTCATTCAGCGTGGTGTGAAGAAAAGCAGACAAGACTGACAGACAGAAACTGTAGATGAAAAGAAAAGAAATAGGACATACCAGTGGTGCCGCCCTCCAAACTACCACATACAGAATACTAATAAAATATTTCATTGCTAAGAAATGGAAAAGCCAAATGGAACTTCAGCAGCAGAGCTTGTTCCTCAAAGAAAGCCATTGTTTGTTAGGCAATGAAGGCAACTAAAAGTTACTTCTGAGTATATATGGAAGAGAGATAAATCTTTGAACAGTCAGCTTCACCCTTCACCACGCAAGTTTTTTAAAAACCATTCTACTAGAATTGGGGGGGGGGGCCCACAATCAAGAATGAGTTGGAGGACTTTCAGGAAACGAACCCACATTCTGGGTTTCTGAAGTGAATTGTGTGTATGCATATCCAGCATACAATTGAGAAATGACAAAAAAGATCTTCAACATGAACTATCTTCTCTCACGAGAAACCTGAGATGGAAAAACACAAGGGAAGACAAATCTGTGACACAAACAAAAACATAAAAATAATTAAGCTCTCAGGTCTAAATTTTTTTATTTAAAGAAGTTGAAATGTTTTTGGGTTGCCTTTTCTGGCTTTAAATGTGCAGAATTATCCACTATGTAAAATAGTAGATAGATCAAGTTTTATCTACTACTAAAAAAACCTACGACTGTCTTTAATCACAAATACAAGTTATTGTAAAGTTCACATAACGTTTACTAATGCAGTATGGTTGTCTCACAAGAATGCCATCTCACCCCCCCCCCCCCATCTCCCACAAAACAACCCTGCATTCCTTGGGGAGTTCTCGGTGGCCCTAAGTGGAATTTCATTCTCAATCTATATCCACCTGATCTGCTTGCACTGGGCCAACTAAGGCTTGAATACACACACAGTTGCCTTGCTCAAAGCCACAACTTTTTTCACTAGTACCTAACTCAATCTTCGAGTCAGTTTAGAGGTCTTTTTGTTTTCTTTTTTAAATGCAGGGAGTTTTTTTTACATCCCCGTCCACACTATTTAGATCATTTAGGATGCAAGATTCCGACCCCGCCTGTCAGGGTCCACCTATGCTGAGAGGGGTAAAACATCCCAGCAGAAAGACAGAGATACTCAATAAAAATGTTCTCCCCTCTTGAGAATAGAACTCAGGTTTGCTACATGTGACAGCAAAGTGCCAGACCACTACACCACAGAAGCAGAAGGTGTTTCTAGGTTCTAAACCACTTGAATCATGAAAGCTAAACAACCTTCACCATACCTCCTACAGCAATGAATCATCTCTTTATATTTCAAGACACCAGTGACAACACAAACATTGGTTTAAAAAGTGGAAAACCGTCTCCAAATCAACTTTCAATAAAAGACTACACACAGTACTAAAACACAAGGGTTGAGCTAAAGGTCAAAACAAAGGATCAGTTTAGTTTTAACCTGGTCTTCTTCTAGATCCCATGGGTAGTCAACTGTTGTTTTTTTCCACCTACAGCGAAACTGATTTTTACGTATGTGACCAATTTTTTTACAACCTACAGTGCAACTGATTTTTACGAATGTGACCAATTTTTTTCCCACCTACAGCGCAACTGATATGTACATATGTGACCATTTTTCTTAATTCGTAAGGCTCTTTTCCTTTCAGGCAGCCACATTAAATCTGGTCTAGATAATAATAATCTCCTTCTACCTATCCAATGATGTTACTGTTCAGCCCAAACATCTATAATATAATTTCTCAGAGAAAGACATCCCCCAAAGCACATTTCATGGAAAAATCAAGTCTTAGCTTCTTATCACCTTAATAAAAAAAAACCCAAAAAAAAGAAATGCTGTACATTTATTCAGTCCAGTAAAATCAAGAACCCTCCAGTGAAAAAGCTAAAAGCTTTAACATTTCTACTTTGATCAGATCTATATTGATGTGGAGAAAAAGCCTTCAAAGTTTTTTAAGAACTGGCAGCTGGTAAAAAACTGTTTCTGGAATTGTTACTGAGAAACAGCAGATATGGAACACATTTAAATAAATTTACCTCAACAAGTACTGACAAGATGTCATTTAGGACAAGAAATCTGCAAATGCCAAGTTGAAAAGCAAAAATAATTGTCAGTATTTTCCTCCTGAAATATAAACGTTTCTGAGAACATTGGCGTGGATGAAGGAAAAGTGGAAGAGAGAAGAACATTTTTTGGTAAAAATTGGCCGATCCACTTCAAACAATAGCCCATGGTCTTGAAAGAGCACAGAGGGCAGGGCCACAAAGCTTCACAGTAACATTTCGTCAATTTAAGCACTACATAATTCTATAAACTACAGTACCCATGTGGCATCCTGCGTATATTGAATGCTATGCCAAAAACAAACTTTCATTAATTATATTATACAATATACTTTCCACAACTAGAAAACAATATTAAGCACTTTTTCCCCGGCCCACTTCGACTTATCTGGTTCTTCCGTGAAATAAACCTAAGGCTTACTAATGTCCAAAGCCTTTAATTCCTAGCCTAAACACCAAATCGTTCGGGGTCGTCATATAATACTCTGATCTCAAGAAAAAAAAACCCCGGCAACTTAAAAATAAACGCATGATAAAACCCTTGCACAGACTATACTAAACATCACATAACATACACTAAAACTTACCCCATACGAATCATGTCGGCGTCGCTTCACGTCGTACCCGCGGTCTCGCCCTCGGCTGGCCATCCGCTTGCGGTCAGAGATCAACCCGCCTCCTCCTCCTCCCCCCCCTCCTCCTCCACCGTAGCCACCCTGACTCTGCAGGAACTGCATTTTTCCCAGTCCGCCACCGAAGCCTCCCATGCCGCCCAGATCCGACATAGCGGACAAGTCGGCGCTGTTGGCACCACCACCAAAACCGGCGCCAGCGGCCAGGGCCTGCTGCTGTAACAGAGTCTGGGCCAGCATCAGCTGATTCATCTGGTTCTGGTTGGCCAGTTGTTCGTTGTACAGAGACCCGCCTCCGACAGGCGGCCCTTCTCCGAGAAGGCCGTCGCCAAAGCCGACAGGGCCCATGGCCCCTGAGACAATGTCAGTCGTATATTAGTAGAGGTTTTATGGCGCTCGCAACTGCATAAGGTCATATATGAGCGCCAGAAGATTAGAGGTGTCACAAGAGAGTAACAAACATAAGAAAGAAGAAGGGGAGATAATGACGATAGATGATTGATCAGGAAAGAAGGAGCAAACCACACCAGAATGCCCGCCAACCACCCACAGACAATGTCAATACAGGATACAGGATTTATTTAATCTATTAATGAAAACAACAGCACAAAAAGTGAGGCTTCTGTTTTGAAAAATGGCAGGTGATAATCATTAAACTATTATCAAAATGGGTGTGTGTGTGTGTGTGTATTTGTTGTTTTTCGATAAGAGTTTTAAGGTACTTGCAACACAATAAGGTCATAATATATATA
>NW_004797507.1:936730-939483 GCF_000002075.1 Aplysia californica
TATAATAACAAACACAAAAAAAGAAGGGGAGGAGAAATAAGGACGATAGAAATAAATGTTTGATAGAGGAAAGAAGACGCAAACCACACCAAAGCACCCGCCAACCACTCACAGGCTTCTGGTTTGAAAAATGACGGGCGATAATTATTAATAAATTGTTACGATCAGAATGGGTGTGAGTGTGTATTTTGTGTGTGAGTGTGTATGTCAGTTGCTGTACCACAAACGGCTCATAGGTACTATACCATGATGTCATCAAGCAATACAACCTACACCATTCTTCAAAAGTCTTATTTATATTCTGTTTTTAAATTCAAGGCTAGCATGAAATAAAAAGCAGTTTTGGAATCCAGGTCATCAAAAACATTATATATCTATATGACTACCTGTAACTCTAAGTGAGAGAGTCTATTCATAGTAAAATGAAAGAAGGAAAGAGAAACATGATCACTTTCATAGTTCATCCTCTTTTTACATTGTAGCAGCAACTAAATTCAAAGTGAAAGCAGTGGAAATGAGGCCTTCCATTTCTGGATATAATGACAAACAACAAAAACATATTATAAAATTTTAAAAATTGCATTGATTATATAGGCCTTCTAAAGCTCATTCTTTAACTAGAGAGCCTATCCACCGAGAAATAATAAAACGAAGTGACTATATTTACGAGCGTTCGGGAAAATAAACTTGAACTCTATTCTCCGAATGGTTTCCGTTCTCGAGATTTTTTGGTTATTGGGAGATTTAGACGTCATCTTTCATAAAGTCTGCCATTCTGCAAGGACCCGGAAGAAGCATTTTTTTGCATCTAATTCAATTTCTAGAGCTAGAGATTTTTAAATGTCTGAATATTCAGATACTTCAGTTCTGGGCAACGTTCCCAGACTATACTTCATTTCAAAACGCCTTCAAAAGGTACTGGGAGAAAACAAGACTGATCACCTTGGCAGTAACCTATTTGCATTTAGTCACCCAGCAAAAACTAAAATCCTTTATGTAAATTTTAAAAAATTCTTTCCACGTCTGAATATTCAGACATTTAAAAATCTCTAGCTCTAGAAATCGAATTCGATGCAAAAAATGCTTCTTCCCAGTCCTCGCAGGCTGAGAATGGCAGAGAATGAAAGATGACGTCTAAATCTCGCAAATAACCAAAAAATCTTGAGAACGGAAACCATTTGGAGAGATAGGGTTCAAGTTTATTATCCCGAACGTTTGGAGAAATAGTCACTTCGTAATAAAAAACTAAATCAAACTGACACAATACCTCTGAAATTCCGTCCTCCACTTCTGTCCCTTCCTCCCTGACGATTTCTATGCATACTGAAGTCTGGAAAAGAGAATAAAAACAATAGCACTCACAAACTGAAACAGAAGCCTGAAAAGAAAAGTCACAAGTAGATCAGTCAGTCTCAGTCATGTTCTTTTCTGATATAGGAGTGTCTACGTACACGGTAAACGGGCATCTACGAACACGGGAACACGGTAACCAGGCACATAGCTTCAGTGTCTACATACACGGTAACCGGGCACGTGGTAACCGGGCACGTACGGTAGCCTCAGTGTCTACGTACGCGGTAACCGGCAACCGGGCGTGCAGTCTCAATGTCACATACACGGTAACCGGGCGCGTAGCCTCAATATCTACGTACGTGGTAACCCGGCACCAGGGCGCCTCTCATTATCAACAAACACGGTAAGCGGGTATTTAGTTTTGTGGGGGAAGGGGGGGGGGGGCTTGAGCTAGGTGCACGGTAACTGCTTTGCTCCTTTCATGACGTTGACATTAATTTTTCCTTTTTCACCGTGTAGTTTCAATGTTGCATACACGGTAACCGTGCGCGTAGCCTCAATATCTTCGTACACGGTAACCGTGTACTTAGTTTCGGGGGGTGGGGGGTGAGGAAGGGGGCTTGAGCTAGGTGCACGCACGGTAACTGCTTCGCTCCCTTCTTGATGTTGACTTTTTTCCCATTTCACCATGTAGTCTCAATGTCACACACACGGTAACCGGATGCGTAACCTCAATATCTATGTACACGGTAACCGGCAACTGGTCGCCTCTCATTATCTACGAACACGGTAACCGGGAATTTTGTTTCGTGGGGGGGCGCTTGAGCTAGGTGCACGGTAACTGCTTCGCTCCGGTCATGACCTTGACCTTTTTCACTCCACTTTTTGTGTGTTGTGAGCGGAATGTAATCCCAAAATTGATCCCAATCTACCCCCTGTCCTAAGTGAGAGCAAAATGCAGTGACACTGAAAATCTGCGAATCTGGAACAGAAAGCTAAAATATAGATGTTTACAAAACATGTAATACTATCACGAGAGAGAGAGAGCGAGCCTCAGAAAACAGAGAGAGGGAGAGGGAGAGAGAGAGAGGAAGGAAGAGAGAGGAAGGAAGAGAGAGAGAGGAGAGATTCTATTATAC
The DNA here is from genome assembly GCF_000002075.1 of Aplysia californica. Lineage (NCBI taxonomy): Eukaryota > Metazoa > Mollusca > Gastropoda > Aplysiida > Aplysiidae > Aplysia > Aplysia californica. The sequence goes on from NW_004797507.1 coordinate 939,163, forward strand.
TAAAATTTGCTTCCCAGTTCAGTTTTTGTCATCCGATGTTGCCTTCAACCCCACCCCTCCCCCCGACTGTACCTTTTAAAAAAATCAATAATCCCCCCCATTCCGGAGCCCTATACTTCGCGCAGCGCACACTTTGATTAAACTTTGGTGACCCCAACGATCACTGGTACTCACAATGTGATGCGAAGGTACAGGTTCACTGACCGGTCACGATGTCGAGCCCGACAAGACGCTTGTATAACTTTCTTTTTTTTCCGCAAGTGAAAGCGCTGGACAATTATTTATTTTCCTGGCGACACAGCGTTTGCAATGCACAACCTG
>NW_004797507.1:939583-943070 GCF_000002075.1 Aplysia californica
CTTCGCTCCCTTCTTGATGTTGACTTTTTTCCCATTTCACCATGTAGTCTCAATGTCACACACACGGTAACCGGATGCGTAACCTCAATATCTATGTACACGGTAACCGGCAACTGGTCGCCTCTCATTATCTACGAACACGGTAACCGGGAATTTTGTTTCGTGGGGGGGCGCTTGAGCTAGGTGCACGGTAACTGCTTCGCTCCGGTCATGACCTTGACCTTTTTCACTCCACTTTTTGTGTGTTGTGAGCGGAATGTAATCCCAAAATTGATCCCAATCTACCCCCTGTCCTAAGTGAGAGCAAAATGCAGTGACACTGAAAATCTGCGAATCTGGAACAGAAAGCTAAAATATAGATGTTTACAAAACATGTAATACTATCACGAGAGAGAGAGAGCGAGCCTCAGAAAACAGAGAGAGGGAGAGGGAGAGAGAGAGAGGAGGAGAGAGAGAGGAAGGAAGAGAGAGAGAGGAGAGATTCTATTATACTAAAATTTGCTTCCAAGTTCAGTTTTTGTCATCCGATGTTGCCTTCAACCCCACCCCTCCCCCCGACTGTACCTTTTAAAAAAATCAATAATCCCCCCCATTCCGGAGCCCTATACTTCGCGCAGCGCACACTTTGATTAAACTTTGGTGACCCCAACGATCACTGGTACTCACAATGTGATGCGAAGGTACAGGTTCACTGACCGGTCACGATGTCGAGCCCGACAAGACGCTTGTATAACTTTCTTTTTTTTCCGCAAGTGAAAGCGCTGGACAATTATTTATTTTCCTGGCGACACAGCGTTTGCAATGCACAACCTGTATGTTACAAATGATGTGTTAATCAGACTGCTACCGGCAAATTTCTGGGTGGTAAAGAAAGCGAAAGTAGATCGAGCTTCGGTACCACACATACACTTACGCTTGCAACCAAAGCGCCCTGTTCATACCTAAAGCCGAAAACTATCTTTTGTTTTCCAAAAAGTTAGCACTTGCAACAAAATTTTTTTAAATATAAGTGCCGAAGATTAGAGGTGTTAGTGTTACAAGAGAGTAACAAACACAAAAAGAAGGAAGAGAAAGATAAGGATGATAGATGTTGAATAGGAGAGAAGGAGCAGACCACACCAGAGCACCCACCAACCACCCATTAATACTATCTTTACGCACACCACACTTACAATCACACACAAAAATACATAAACACGGAGAGAGAGAGAGTCGAGAGAGAGAGAGAGAGAGAGAGAGAGAGAGAGAGAGAGAGAGAGAGAGAGAGGGAGGGAGAGAGAGAGGGAGGGAGGGAGGGAGGGAGACACACACACACACACACAGGCACATCATGCATCTACACGTGTGAATAGCCTCTAAATATATTTAATACTTAGCATGTCACACACACACATCACAACATACATATTGGATAAAACGATATGAGGATAGCTTTATAGGTCAAGTTTGTCAGAAGTAGACTTGACTATGACTTTGTACATGTAGTTACATTATAAACAAAAATCTCCATAGCCTCACAACGATATTCTCTCTGTCTCTAAACACACACAAATAACTGTAACACAACAAACACAATGGATAAAACAATATGAAAGCTAAAAAAGCAAATAAAAAATGAATGACCCAGGACATATATTAAAACTAGAGAAGACAGTCAAAATCAAACATGGAAAAGTACATCTTTAGCTATGGTCAACACCCAAAAGCTATAGTATTTGGTCTAGTGCTTGCTTTTCTGCACCAAAGGGTGTGACATCACAGCATTTTGAAAACCAATTTCATCTTATTTAAATCACATGGGTCTCAACTCAGAATTCTAAAAAAGGAGGAACTTTCCGGGTGATCGCTACAGAAGCCCATTTTTGCGAAACACCCATTATTATACTGTTGAACCCTAGAATGCTGAAATGAAAACCATCAATTTATCAAAGCAAGGTTATTTCACACCAATTTGAGGGTTTGGGAGATAATTTCAAGTAAGAGTCACGCACCAAATTTACAATCTTGATTACGTACAGAAAGTGGTGGCGCCTAGGGTCTTGTGCGACTTATTAATATTTTCCCTTCATCATACTCGCCTGTATATATGTATAAACTATAAAAATGAATCTTGCTTTGAGCCTAGAACCAGAATATCGACTGTCATGATTCATTCATATATATATAGGCCTATATAATAAACGTGAAAGACAAAAATTAATGCTTTAACTCAAAGTACAGTAGAATAGCCCAAGTAGACCTATTCAGTGTGAAAGGGTAAAAACTGTGGGAGGGCAAGATGCAGTGATACTGAAAATCTGCGAATCTTGTACAGAAAGCTAAAATATACTGCTACCAATCCAATGAAACGCGAACACTTAGGCCGTTTTCACACAACAAGGCCTGAACCCGCGCACACTTTACTTAGCAGAGAGCAGTAGCAGTTATCAAAATTCTAAATATAAAACATATTTAATTTGCTTCCAGTTTCATTTTTTTTTGTCCACTGGTGTTGTGTCCAGCCCTCCCCCTATCCCCGAGTGCGTCTTTTAAAAAAATCAATACCCCCCCCCCCCCCCCCCACCATTCCTGAGTCCTGTACTTCGCAGAGCTCAGAACGCGTGCAGGTTCATTAAACGGCCACAATTGCGAACCCGACAAGACGCTTGATAACTTTCTTTTCTTCATGTTGCCCCTATAAGAGATGACACAGTGACAGATATTGATTTACTTTCATGGCGACACCACGTTTGTAATGCCGAACCTGCAGGTTACAATAATTGTTGCGTTATCAGACAATTACTGACAAATTTCTTGGTCGTAACGAAAGCGAAAGTAAAGGCTTACGGGACGCTCTGTTATGAAATTTAGTGGGTATCATGCTGGACTATAGAGCGGTTGACCCTAGTGCGCCTTTTCGAAAAAGCGCGAACTTTGCGAACAGAGTTAGAATCTACCCTACTTGTGTGAAAAGGAAGTGGCTATTCTCATCCGGGGTGAGAATAGAAATACGATCGACCTCTCACCACGGGTGAGACTTGCGACCATAGGCTATTCTCACCTGGTTTGAAACAAGACCTGTTTTTCCTAATTTCGGAATACTTTCTATCGATGTGGATGATCAAATTGATAAGAGCCAAGAAAAAATTATAGTTATAGCACAAAAGTAAGCTAATTTGATCGTTTTCAAAGATGCTATGGCTATTTCACTGTTCGAATCGAGCCGAACTACGCGGATCGCCATTTTGTTTTGCCCGGCAGTTCTCGCAAGATCTACTCCTCCCCTCTCTCTCTGTCTCTTTCTGAATACTGTCTATCGGTGTGGTCGATCAAATTCACCAAAACAAAGTTAAAAAATGATGTTAAAACACAAAAGTAAAGGCCATCGTTATTCGGACTCGAGTCCAAATAAAAAAAATTCTTATTCGGACTCGAGTCCGAATATGAAAAAATGTTATTCGGACTCGGGTCCGGAAAAAAGGAAGTGTCTTCATTCTATATAGATCTA
>NW_004797507.1:943195-947924 GCF_000002075.1 Aplysia californica
TTTGTTGTAGAAAAAGGTAAATTGAAGATTAGCAGACCACCTGGCACCTGCATATTATGAGCTGTGTAAAAAAAAAAAGACCGATTCGTTCAAATACACAAGCCTGTGTCATCTCGATTGTTTACCAAGAAAAAGTTGTGTTGCTGTGTAGAGCTGAGCATACAGCAACTTTTGATTCCATAGATCAGCGCACAATTCATTACGTAGATCTACGTCAAGATTAGCTTATTATTGTAATAATGATCAGTTGCTAGGGGGAAAAAGACTGACGCGTATGCGACGTTCAACGCCCGGACCGATAGTGCCCCCCACCCCCCCCTCCCTGACACGCACACAGCCACACGTGTGCAGGCCGCCCATCCGACCCCGACACACGCTAACGAGCCATCTTTAATTGCTTCTGATGATCTCTTGACAAATAAACATTTATTAGGAGCGCTATAACTTTTCAGGCCGACCTCAAATTCATCATAAGATAACAACTCGGCTCCTGCACAAAACGCCTTTATGCCCGAAGTAATCCCAGTCTCTACCCAGCCTGAGGCGAGTCACGAGTGAGGCAGGACAGGAAGCCGGAGTCACGAGTCACAGGAAGTCGGAAGTCGGAAGTGATGTCATGCTGGACAAGAATCAGAGTCCGAATAACATTTTTTCATATTCGGACTCGAGTCGCAAAAGTAAATTAATTTGGTTGTCTACAAAGATGCTACGGCTATTTAACTTTTCGAATCGAGCCGAACTACGTTCTTTTGACCGGAAGTTCTCGCGCTACTCCTCTCTCTCTCTCTCTCCAGTGGCGGTGGGTGGACCAAAACTTGGGTGGGGCTTAGGTTGCTTCCAGTTCTTTACCACCAAATAGCAAGCAGTAAGAATTAAACAGTGATGATTTTTCTATACTCACGATGAGCCACGTCAGTTTGAGAACGATTCAAACGAGAAGAGATGCCTTTGTTTTCCATCTCTTTGTTCTTAGTTAAATTCTTGTTGATGGTGGGGACGAAGCTGATTCACCTCCAAATTTCCTCTAATTAGTTTTCGTGTGATGAAAAAGTTGTCTTACAAGTTGTTCGACCTGATTTATAACTGTTAAATCTCACCGGCACGAACACAAACATGAACACACAGCACTTTAAACAAAATACTTCTTTGAGCTGGATTAGGCCGTGTAGTCGAGAAAGTGGAACGCACCCAACAAAGAACCAATGAGCGCATAGGTATCTGTGTCAGTGGGGGAAAGTGTGTCGTAAACTTTCACCCTGTAGTCAGGGCTAGGAGAGCGTGAGCCCTCGGTACAGTGTTATTTTTTCCCAGACTTCTACCTTTTTACAAGAAGATTTCATTAAGGACGGGCTGTGGGAAAAGGGCTCGTCTTTGCTGAGCCCTAAAGACATTTGATTGGCTGCTGGGTTACTATAGTTGTAAGCGGTGACAACAGTGATTGGATAAGCGAGCAAGCCGCCAAGTTGATCACTCTGTGTTCATTGTGTGCGGTCATAACGGTTTCAACTGCTTATTTCATTATTGAGAAACTCTCATTTGCTTTGGGATAGAGTTGGGGGGTCGTGGGTGGGGAGGGGTTAGGGGCTCAAGCCCGTGAGCCCTTTACTACCCACCGCCACTGTCTCTCTCTCTCCACTGCCCACAGACAAAATTGTACGCTTTTAGTAGGCTACAGTTGTAATGGAACGTTTGTTCATGGCACAGAATTCTACAATTTTTCTGTTATCACAGAGTAGAATTCTGTGGTTCAGGGTGAACGCAAAATTTGTTGGCCTAGATCTAGGCTATAAAACGGTGAACGCGCACCGGGTGAGAATAGCCAAAAGACTCGCCTGCACTATTCTCACCCCGGCCCGGGTGAGAATAGAGGTGGCCTGTGAAAAACAATTAGGTAAGATTGTACTTTACCGGACCACCGGTCAGAACTACTTTCGCTATGGCGCCCCTGGTGCCTAGTGGCCCGCTATTCTTCGTTTCCGAGCTCCCCTACTCACTCTCCTACTCAGTTTTCTACATCCTCACTCTTCAACTGCCAGCAATCGACTGACGTCTCTTACCGGGTTTTTCAGTCATCACGACCGTGCCACCGTGCCCTTTGACCCATGACCCTGACATCTTGAAGCTAATTGGTCAATCTTATCACGTGGTCCACTATTCTTATTTGCTCGCAACTCTGCTGGGTGGCCTAGGCCTACTCCTGGTCCAGCAAAGTACAATGGAGGGCTAAAGATGCACACGAGAGCTCATTTGCATAATTGCAACCCCCTCGGCCCTGCTCGCGACTTGGCGAGTATCTACCCCGATTGTCCGCTCATGTTATTGTTTATAATATGTGTGTGTCAGTGACTTTAAATTATTGTTGCCAGGGGGACTAGCCCCCATGAAACCCCCCCTCCCCCCACTGTTGTTACATTGATATGTAAACACGACTGTCCGCTCATGTTATTGTTTTGCATTTTTGTGTGTTTTCTTTATTATAGTTTCCAGGGGGGCAAGCCCCCCTGAACCCCCATCCCCCTCCCCACTGTTGGTATGATACACGGTGGTTCACCAAAGTTAAATCCCCTGCCCACTCTCAACCACCAACTCTCGCTCACCTCGCCTCGCCAGTTGCCGCTGGCTTGCGCTGTGCGTGCGCGAAGTCGCCCGCGGAACTACCTTTTGTCCGCACACAGAGTACTATGACTATGAGAGCGTAGTTAGGCTAGGTGTGCGTAGTAATCACGGACCGAGACGGGTGGTCCGGTAAAGTACAATCCAGCCAACAATTATAATAAATAGTGACACTCTTTTTGGCTGAGTGAACTAGATCTCTTGAACCTTCCAGTTACCGTGTACGTAGACCCTAAGACTATGTGTATGCGCCCGGTTACTGTGTACGTAGACCCTGAGCCTGAGGCTACGCGCCCGGTTACCGTGTACATAGAAACTCCGTTTCGGTTACACTTCGTAAAATAAATATAAGTTACTAGTAACTAGATCTAAATCTCTAGACCTAGTCGGGAAGGTAGAGTCGTCTCGCCTTGCGGCCTTCCCTTCATCTTCGTTGATTGTGTTTGCTGGGGGAGTCCCTCCTTACAGGAATTCCTTCCTTTTCAAATTCAAACATTCCATACGTATCTAGATCTAGATCTAGATTTCTAGATCTAGTATTCGTCAGTGCTGACGACTGTGTTGGCCATCATTTAGAGTTCGCAGAAATACAGAGTGCTGGCCTGAATGATTGAGATTGGTCACAATATTATTGGAACGAAAATTGGTGCTTCGGTTTGTTTTGGTTAACTGTGAATAGTGTGAAGCAACGCACACATTCAACATCATTGTCAACATTCAACATTGTACACGGAGAAAATCTCAACGGGTCTCAGCGTTATCCACTCACTCACCGTATAAACTCACGGTCCAGTTACGACAAGTCAACACAGTGACAAAAGAAGTGAGGTAGGCCTACCCTACTGTAGAGACAATTTCCTCTCTGACCAACACGACAACAAAGATGCAATTTTACAACTGGATTGTAACTGAAGGCCGGAACAACGGAAGCAACAACGTTGATGGACCGGCTGGATCCGACCGAGTGCCAATCGTTCACAGTGCGGGTTGCCAGATCGATCAGTGGTCTGTGGCATCTTGTGGTGTTGGCTTGGCTAAGGACTAGCCTAAGGACTATATTATTATCTAACATTGTCAAACCAGATCTCTTATAAGCTAAGATTGAATTTAAACTCTTAATGGGCCATGAGTTATCAGCACATTATAATCAAACAGTGTGAAGAACGGCACTGATGCATCGAAGTTTGGTACAGAACAAGGAGTTTAGAACTACTTTTAATCTCCTTGGTACAGAACGAGTTCACTTCTCTCTAAAAGTATTTGTTTTGATTGATTTTTAAAGAAATAAAACGACATAAACTGCTATTAATAAGCTTACATGAAACATCTCTCTTGCATGATTAATGTTGTTTCTTGATAAGTTAACAACACCAACAAGTCTTGCATTCAAAAGAAACATAAATTATGATGTATTTCCAAATCCTTATACTTTCTTTGTACATTTCTTCCCGGCCACGATTTTCAATAACATTGGTAATTCATGAGAAAAATTACCCCCCCCCCCCTGTGCTATTCAACAGTAAACAAACCCATATACTAATCTTCTTTTTGTATTATTAAAAGGGAAAATTTAAGCTCTGGTAAGGTTCATGCATAAATTTTCACCTTTGACAGCACAATAATGTTAGCTTTGGCTGCAAGTCTCCGGATTATAAACAAATCGAATGGCAAATTGGCAAGAAAAGACAAAGTGGTAGCTTTTCAATCCAGATCAAGATCTACCAGAATTTCTCGACTTTTCAGTAGACTTACTAGTACTGAATTTGCACACATACGCACACAAAAGGTTTCTCAGCGATATTACTAATGATTGTGTTCTTTAGGCCTAAGCATTGATTCCTTTTTTTTCAAATCGTTTTATACTTTAGCCAGTACATTTCTTCTTTCATATAGAACCTAAGGCACGTTTCTTTTCTTTCATGAACACACTCCAGATGATCAATGATTGCAACTATCTTTGATATTATAGGTAGCCTATATTGATATTCATTACTATTAACTGCTATACGAGATTTCGCAAAATTTATTGTCTCTTCCAGACGCGCTAGAGCGCCGCCAAAAAGCCTTGGGCCTTTAAGGATCTGTTAGACAAAATGTACGATTTAAGCGTCATCAT
>NW_004797507.1:948923-951705 GCF_000002075.1 Aplysia californica
TCTATCTATCTATCTATCTATCTATCTATCTATCTTCTATCTATCTATCTATCTATCTATCTATCTGTCTATCTATCTATCTATCTGGTGGTACCTCTAGACAGTCTGCCCTTCAACAATGGTGACATCCTGACAACCTCCTGCCCCTGACATAGCCACCCTTTCAGATCCTTTTGTCTTTATCTTGCCATAAGACACATTACTGCACTAAGGAGTGAGAGAGTTCTTCTTCTTCTCCTTCCTCGTTCTCGATGACAGCAGCTAGACAGCCAGTCCGATGTCGTGCACAAACTGTGCTGTTCGCTTCAAATCTGAGAGACTGCCATATGGCTTTCTCTCAAGGGGAGTCACATTCTGCCACGTCTGTGTACGAAGGGTGGCATAGCGCGGGCAGTGCTGAAGGACATGGTTGGCATCCTCTTGATCGTGTCCACTTTCACAGATCAGGGGGGAAAGTCAGTTTGACCATTTGGCTCGCTCCTTTCGGAGATGGACTTTAGACTCGAAGCCCCCCCCCCCCTCTTAAAAAACCTACTAGTGTTGATGGGGGCGTTAAACGTATTCCGTATAGTATATTCATTATTTTCACACCATCAAATTCCTTTGGCGATATGTGAGTGTGAAAGTAGCTGGCAGCTGGCGGGCTTGCATTGGCTGGGTCAGTTGTAGGCCTACGTTCAAACAAACCTGAATGTAAGGGGGGTTTGGAATCTGGTCGTTTTATTTATTTATTTATTTATTTATAATTCAATATTTTTCAGTAAAAGTTTTACGGCACCCGCAATACAATAAGGTCACATAAGTACCAAAGATTAGAGGTGTTACTAGAGAGTAACATAATAATATTCAGAACAGATAGAGGGGAGATAACGGCGATAGATGTTTGATCAGAAAGAAGGAGCAAACCACACCAGAGCACCCGCCAACCACCCATTCGTTTTATAAATAACCTTAGCACAGAGACTAAGCTGAAAATACAATTCTTTGTCCTCCCAATCCTGTTATAGTATGGTGCCGAGACAAAGACACTGCACCAAAGCCATGCCAGGGGGCTCTCGTGGCCTAGAGGTTAAGGTGTTCACTTTTCATTCGAAGGTCCCGGGTTCGAATCCGGGTCGCGACCGAAAAATTTTCATCTCTAAAATTGTCTCTTTTCACCTCCTCTCCTGTCCTCTAGCATGGTTCTGTCGTCTGCTTTCGTCTCCACTTTCTGCCCCCACCCCCTCACCTCCTTTGCCCCCTCCTCTGGGCTCCTACTCTTTCTTCAGCCTTTCTACTGATACTCCTTGGCTCCTTACAGCTGTCGCTCAGCCACACTCCTGATCTTATGGTAGGAAAGATCTACACCTAGCTTTCTCGGACAAGGGCGAAAAATCTCGGAGGTCCCGTGTGCAAGTTGCACACGTTAAAGATCCCTTGGTGTTCTAAAATCGATAAGAGGCAAAAGTCAATGTCCTACAATGTTTAATGTTTCCCGCGCGCTCATATGGCCTTATGCAGTTGTGAGCGCCGTTAAACATTTACCAACCCCCCCCCCAAACATTTTTAAAAAGCCATGCCAGAAGCTTAATCGTCATTTCCTCGTGAAATTTCTCAAGAGAATGTTTGTCGTCAAATGGCAGGACAGAACGCCAGCTATAAAAGTTCTCAAAAGGGCAGACATCGAGAGTCTGTTTCCTAATACGGGGTGCCCACTACGGCTGGATTGGGCCAAACGCCCGACTCGATCTCCTGAAACTGAAAACAAACACATTTGTTTTTGAGGCGATCGAGTCGGGCGATCGGCCCGATCGGCCTATCCCGTCCGTAGTAGGCACCCCGTATTAGCTCAAAGGGTTTCAACTTCGTAGGGCTGATGGTGTTGAAAGAATGCCTGATTTCAAAATCCCAAAGACAGTATTTATTGTATTCTGAGCTGTCCTTGAGGAAAGGTAAAATTGGCGCATAAACTATGGCTAAAAACACTTTGTCCCTAAGACTTTTCAACTTATATATAAAACAGTAAGTCAAGCTAAACAACACACGTGCCTATCCCTCTGTTTGTAAATTATATACTGGTGGAGTGTATACTGTCATCAACTTTGTACACAGTGAGCAGAAATAATGATTAGCCTAATGAGTGCACAATGCAGACACAACGTTGATAACGTTTGCTGACGACTCGAATTTGCTTTTCAGGGATTTCTTTTCTTTTTTTTTTTCTTTCCCCCCCCTTTTTTTTACATCCAATTCTTGCCTTCGTGAATATGAACGCATAATACATGGTATGTATACCTTCGATGTCTACAAAGCAGATGGAAGGTCTACTTAGAAGCCACAAAATTCTTTAGCAATCCGCTTTTTAAAAAAAACCCCACCAAAAAACAAGAAAGATATAACAACTCCGTTGTCCTCTCGTTTAACAGATTAAGGACAGCAATATTACGACCAAAAGGCATCGTGGTGAAATAAGGCACGCGTCAAAATAATGACATCGAAGAAACCACGTTTGGCAGTTTCTTAAAAATCAAACTTCTAGGGGCGGGGGGTGTCTCAACACCTTATATGTTCATTTGAAAACATTTACTGGGTGATTTTTTAATTTATTTTTTTATACTGAAAAACGTTAATTAAAGGTATAAAATAAAAATGTAAATTTGCAGTTTACAGGACTCTCAAACTATGTCACTCACTAAACGTTGGCGGCCATTTTCTCGCTAATTTCACCACTGAACTCAGGCAATCCCCACCGCCTTCTGCTGCAATTAATATCTCGACTATTCTTCAAGATAGAGAAGTGTGG
>NW_004797507.1:954092-955365 GCF_000002075.1 Aplysia californica
CTCTCCCTCCCTACCCCCTCTTCCCCCCCCTGCCTCTCTCTGTCTCTCGATTAGGGTACATTATGAAAGCTTTCTACATTTATTTGTCTTATCAAAGGCAGGCATTATCCCAACTGTTTTTGCCCACGTCACTGGGAGTTGTTGTGAAACTGCAACTTCAATCCAAATGAACAAAAGTGATACGTTTTGAAAATGGACTTTCTTTCTTTCTAAAACTTCTATTTTATTTATTTATTTAATTGTTGTTGTTTTCCCGTATCTCCTTTTCGGGTGCAATGTTAATGCTGGTGATCTTGTTCGTATCCGACAAGACAATCATAATAAATTCATCGACTGAAAAAATGTGAGGGAGTAAGTGCAATGATATTTCAACATTGAATGGATCTATAAGAGAATGTGAATAAAAATGGTTAGGTCGATTTGATTGTGTTTGATTAGTTGATTTAGTAGTCTTTTTATTTTCCCTGGCTTTTTCGCCTACATGTATTTTAGTTTTTTACCTACCTACTCCCCATATGCTGTCTGGTTAGGGGATTTTGGTGTGTGTGTGGGGGGCACGCCCTTTTCTTACTCTCCATGAGCGTTTTTCCATAAAATCATACATTTTAATTAAGAAATTATTTAGACCCCTACCTTAAAAAAACACAAAAACAACACAACCCAAAACAAACCAAAACAAAGCAAAGTAAAAGAACCTTCAAACAAACTAAGCAAAAAACAATAATGAAAAACTACGCTACAACAACCAGCTGATGATGGAGACAATCAGAATGCCGACACTGAAATGGACCCTCGTGAAGAGTAGCGAGGAAGCATGGAGCATCTCGTTTTCCCAAGACCCCAGTTCTAGATTCAAGTAATTCAAGTAAAATGGGAAAGAAATAACCCCCAAGACATAGAAGAGGAAAAAAAACAGTTTTGAAAGATTGCAGCACCTAAGGGGACTCAGTCATTCAACCACATGTTATTTACGGTGTTTGCTTGTCAACCCAGAGGTCTAGAGTTCGATCCCCACCAACGATATACTTGTATTTCTACCACAAAACTGGCCGAGCCATTCGACAAGTCAGTGTAGATATCAAGATCAGGACCTTCGGAAAAAATGCTACGATATGGCTGTCTGTCCAGCAAAGTATAATTCTACATTCTGTTGTTTTTCTAAGGTTTTACGACGCCCGCTCTACAGGAAGCACATCAGCAAATTAGAGCAGTTCCATCAAAGGGCTCTCCGCAGCATACTCGGCATCCGGTAGCAAGACCGCATCACCAATAT
>NW_004797507.1:956988-963604 GCF_000002075.1 Aplysia californica
GTTTTTTTATTTTTTAAAATTATTATTATTATTATTATTATTATTGTTGTCATTATTATTATCTACTACTACTATTTGCGAGCTGCATATTTACGACCATCAACCCTCTCAACATACTCACCTTCTTCCATCTTGTTCCTTAACCACACAGGCATCTTCCCACTCGCTGCACGTGCAGTCGCTTTCTTTGATCGTCCCCGGCTGTTTTCCTCGCGCGTAAGTCTATACACACACTCACACTCATACCTTCTACCTTCTTTTTATACCTCTCTGCAACAGCCATCAACAGCTGGACACCATCGATTTATTTGGGTCACGACACGGTGGAATCAGGCGCTCGTCAATTTTTTGGGGGGCAAGCGTGCGGAGTTAATGGTAACATCTTAATTAAAGATTGCCCATTGATCGTGAAAATAATACCTGTATATCTTGAATAGAAGATTTAGAAGTCGAGATTTTGCCATTGAAAGAGTTTGGGGTCGCCTGGGTTCAGAGGTAAATAAAATAAGCGGGAAACTGGCCGCCAAAGTTTGGTAATTTCCAGAGCTCGAGAGTCCCTGGAAACTGAAAATGTACATTTAGTTGTTTCTAAAAAAATGATCTATCAATTTTGTTTTCAATGCTGTTAAATTATTTACAATGTGAGTATGTTAGTCTGTTTAGCCTAGTTTTGCAAAGACAATCAATATTTTTTTTATTATATAGCTTGAATTTAAAAACATGACAGTTTTAGTAAATAATTTTCATTAGTTTTTAGAATGAATAAGCATTCAAGTATGTTCTAGACAATTTGTTTTGGGGTATTCAACAGTAGATCACTTTTTGTCGTAAGCGGATCTTGAATCCTCTAAATTTAATTGCTTAAACCATCAATAATTTATTCACAGCACAGAGGCACCAGCCATCCATGTCCAGGTGCTGTTTAAGCCTCTTTCTCCTGTCTGTATATTAATTAATATCTGTTTTCCAGTTTAGTTCCACTTCCGTGCTCAGTGTATCTATGGTTTTCAATCTGTAAATCGCGTACACTTCCCTGTAATTGCCCCCCCCCCTCCCCCAATCAAATCACTTCCCCCCCCCCTCCTTTTTTGGGGTCAGCATTCACGCTATTGCCCGAAAGAATTACATTTTTATTGATAACACAATTAAGGACAGTAGTCTGAAAAGACTACATTAATTTAGTAATAAACAAACAAACAAACAAACAAATAGATAAATAAATAAATAAATAAATACATAATTTAATTAATTAATTAATTTTAAAAAATATAATGTCGTATAATATGTCACATGAGGAATGCGGACGTCAGCTGGGAGAGCGGTTTGCGTTCAACGAAGGTATATATCGATCTAGATCTACGTCGCTCAGATCTAATCTATCCACACAGGGATAACAGAGATTATCCCCACGCATAGAGTGATCTCCTTGTAGAGCTTAATAGTGTAAATCTGTGTCCCCGCGTCCCACATGCGGTCAAAATTGTCTGTCATCTGAGACAGAGTACGTTTCTCTTGGACAGTGTCGTTGTAATAATAACAACAACAATGATAATAATAATAATAATAATAATAATAATAATAATAATAATAATAATAATAATAATAATAATAATAATTATAATAAATAATATTACCATCATAATAACCATAATAATTATAACACCAACAACAACACCACCTCTTTCTCTCCCTATCTCCCCCCCCCCCCTCTCTCTCTCTCTCTCTCTCTCTCTCTCTCTCTCTCTCTCGGACCCCCCCCCCTCTCTCTCTCTCTCTCTCCCTCTCTCTCTACCTATCTATCTATCTAATATATATAATATATATAATATATACATTATATATATTATATATCCCCATTCCCAGCCTTTCCATAGACAGCTGATAGGACGTCAAGCCGCATATACTTTTACGACTGTTTATTTTAAAAAATATTATTTTTTAAAATGTAATTAACATGTATATGATATAAAATATGTAACACAGAAATACTTTTGTACTTTTTATCCAACCAGAGAGCCCGAGACAGTCTCGGGCCAGGCAGGGGGTTAATTGTCACGACGTGGTGGAATCAGGCGCTCGTCAAATTTTTGGGTATATGGGGTTATTAGTAAATGCATCATTTTAAAGCCTGTTCATTTGCCTTCTTTTTGGTTAAAAAAATATCCATCTAGGTTGAATAGAAGTTGAAATATTTGCATTTGGAGGAGGTCAAGGTCGTCTTGTTTCAGAGGTAAAATTAGCGAGAAAACGGCTGCCATGGTTTGGTAACTTAACCATAGCCTGAAAGTCCTTGAAAACTGAAAATTTACATTGTTTTTTTATGTGCCTTTAATCAAAGTCTTTCAGTAAAACCATCACGGAAATATGTTTTGTAAATGGACAGACAGAATAGGTGTTGAGCCAGAAAAAAAAGGAAATTAAAAAAAAATTGCTCATCGGCAAACATTTTTTAAAAAAATGCTGATTTCTTTGATTTCATTGTTTTGACGAGCGCCTGATTTCACCACGACGCCTCCCTTGAATGTACAATGTATGTACATTGTGAATGGACTTTTGATCCCTGACATCAGTTTTAAAAAAGCGAGCGTTCTAGTCCAAAGTACGTTTGAAAATGGCTCCTATTTAATAGATTTTGTAGAACTTCAGAAAATGAGCACCGTACATTATGGTCGAGAGTACGTTTAAAGCTTCGAAAGTTATATCGAAGTTTTACTTACTTTTACGGTACCGTATAGCCTTTGTAATTGCATAATATAATCTTTATTTATATACAACTAGTAATAAAAGTACCCGTTCTACGAACGGAACAACAATGAAGAATTATTAGGAAAGTTAAGAAGAGGAAAAAGACTGAAAACAGGAAAGAAACAAAACACAAATATTTTACCTTGAATTTATCCATGTAGCACCCCCTCTTGACTACCTCTAGGGGTAAGACTTCTGCTCCCTCTTCGAAGGCGTGGCATTTTCTTCTAAAGTTCCAGCTCAATTACTTTTTTAACAAAAAGTTTGACCTACATGACAATTGTTGCTTCCTAGAAGAACCTAATCTAGATTCTAGATCTAGCCTAGATCTCGAAGATAAAGACAGGCCAATAATTGAAAGAAGGAGCCTTGGCCCATAGATAGATCTAAGTTTAGAAAGGCGTCACAGATGGCCTAGATTTTTATATGTATTCACAGTAGGAAAAATCCACTTTCAAGAATACATGTACTTTCATGATTCTTGATCTCGATCTAGATTCACCTACAGCCTAGTTCTAGACTCTAGATCTATTCACAGCTGGAAAAAATCCACGTTCAATACTTTCATCATTCTTGATCTCGATCTAAGATTCACATAGATCTAGCCGAGATCTAGATCTTAGAATCTATAATGCTCAGCAAGAAAAATCGACTTTCAATATTCAATAGGTTATCGAAATATCACAGATCTAGATTCTACTTTCATTTCGTGATTTTTCTTGATCTCGATTTATCTCGATACATTAAGTAGGCCAACGGTAGGCTTGACTACTCTTTGCGCTTTCGACGACACCCTCAGTGTCACTCACCACCCTCCCTCTGGTAGTGCTTTCTGACCTCCTTTATCTCTTTCTCTCTCTCTGTTTCTCTCGCTCTCTCTCTCTCTCTCTCTCTCTCTCTCTTTTTTTTTTCTCTCTCCCTCCCCCCTCTCTCTTTCTCTCCAAGGTAGGGTAACAAACGAAAAAGTCACCACTTTGTAACATGTATTACTACTTGATTCTTCTTCTCCTTATTTTTCTTCTTGTTCTCCCCCTCCTCCTCCTCTAATTCCTCCTGTTCCTCCTCCTCCTTCTCCTCATCCTCCTCCCCCTCCTTCTTCTTACTTCCTCTTCTTCTCCTTCTTCTTTTCCCTCTCCTCCTCCTCCTCCTCCTCCTCATTTTTCTTCTTCTTCTTCTTCTTCTTCTTCTTCTTCTTCTTCTTCTTCTTCTTCTTCTATACCTCCTCTTCCTCCTCCTCCTCCTCCTCATCCTCCTTCTCCTAAAGGCGTGAGACCGAAACCGGGAATTCCCGTAAGCCTACTTTATGTACAACTGAACCACAGAATTCTACACTTAGTGTAGAATTATGTGAACTGAACACAAAATACACTTTGGCGCAGTCGGCACTCCGCAGTGAATATACAATGTGGAAGCAAATGATGTCCATCGCTACAAAAGGACTGAATCTAACTTAAACTGGGCTTTCTTCTTACACCTTTGATCTTAATGAAAATACAATGGTGCAACACTACGTCTCAGTTTATGGGTACTGGCAAAGTTTCACATTTTTTCATTGGGTAGTTTTTGAGAATATACTGTTCACAAAATTTGGCCTTAGCTCCATTAGTAGTAAGATGTATAATAAATAGTGAAAGCATTTAAAGGACTCCCTATAGCTACTGCTCACAAGTCTAGGGTTGTTAATTCTTGTTATTACTAAGTAGGCATGGGAAATGAGACAACTGAAGTTTTTTTTCTTCTCCGAATTACCCCATTGGAAGCAGGCGCGGTTCGTCCATAGAGCACAGTCGTGCAGTGCCGCCCAAAATGTTTTAATGTTCTATGACGTAAAGCATCCACAATAATAAAATAAAAGACTACAGAAACAAACACTAGCCAAATATTATATTAAAACAAGGCCCTAGCTGGCGCCGTAACTGTCATTTCTATTCTATAGCGCCGTAAAACATCTACTATGCCATGCCTAAATTCATGCGCTGTATCTAAACATAACAGGACAGTCAACAGTGGAAACCTGACCTATAAATCGCTCTTTGGGATTACCCAAGCGATGATGACACTTGTAGAGAGTTTGGCGGTACATTAATATTAATAAGACGGCACATCTCAAATGTGCTCCTGCCGAATAGCACCGAAACATAGCCCACAGTATGCAATCTAAAAATAAACGCCATAGACTGTGCACTATTCCATGTCAAAATTATGTGGGCCCCGGAGCAATTCAGCGGAGTGCTCAAGTGAATTGTGATTGGTTCATTGTCTTGTCGCTATTTTAAGTGACTCTGTGACCGTGAACCTGAGGGAGGTGAACGTGACATACTTAAGTCGCCGTCCTATGAGTTGAGCTTTTGAACGGTTTTGTAGTGGAGTGGTAAAAGGTAGGCCTATTACTTGAGTGTTCAGTTGTAATGCAGGATGAATTAAATTGACGTTTAGCTAACAAACAGATTTAGTTCTAGAAGTCAAAGACACAAGTAAAAAGAATGAAAATAAAAGCACTAGGTCTTCCTTCACCAACCCAAAGATCCTAAAATTATACACCGTAAAATTTACTCTGCCCTTGATTATCTTCAGCCTAAGATAGCTAATTGTGCACGCCCACTTTTTAGACCCACGAACCGCCCCTGATTGGAAGTAAAGGTACAGCATGGAATAGTGTGTGTGTGTGTGTGTGTGTGTGCGTGTGTGCGTGCGCGTATGTGTGTATGTGAGTGTTTTTGTGTGTGCGTGCGCGCGTATGTGTGCGTGAGTGTATGTGTGTATGCGGGTGTGCATGACGTAGGGCCTACAAACTTTGGACCCAAGATTTTAACCGTTTCAGCAGAGGTAGGCCTGGGTTTTTTTAAAGAATTTTTTTCCCCGGCAATG
This sequence comes from Aplysia californica, assembly GCF_000002075.1. NCBI lineage: Eukaryota > Metazoa > Mollusca > Gastropoda > Aplysiida > Aplysiidae > Aplysia > Aplysia californica. The sequence goes on from NW_004797507.1 coordinate 962,602, forward strand.
GTAAGTTGCCGTGTTATGTTAGCTTGTTTTCGTCGTAACTATTACAATACTTTATCTTCCTTGAAAGTAAGGGCAAATCTTAAAAGGCCTATCATGTATATAGAGTCTGCCCCTTTTCGTTCCATCTAACAACATAATACATTAATTAGTTTAAAAAGTGTGTATCTTAGAGCATTACTGGAGGTTTTGTAGCCGTCGCCATATGACTCTTCCAGTAATTTTGACACAAGGGTGATAAGGTGTCAATTCGGTATGTTATATAAATACATGGGATATATATATAGGCCTATTTAATATTTATAAAAACTGGAGAAACTGGATTAAAGGAAGTCAGAACACTTCAAAAGCCAGAATGAGGACATGGAATCTTGAACTTAATATACATGTAAATATGACTTTAACCACAAGCATAGACATGTCCATTCATCAGATGAATGTGAACACAAGCACACGTTTTAAGGGAAGAGGAAAAGCAAGATATATATGCCACTAAAGGGTTTAATTGCCTTTGAAAAGACCATATAAAACAACATATCACAGCAACAATATGTATACAATTCAAAAACACAAATGATGTACTGAATCAATGGGGTTTTTTTTCTTAGAGTATCCAAGTAGCAGCAGTATAATTGGATCCACGCCAATACAAGAATGGATGAAAAACACTTCGGTAATAAATTGTAATCAAATACTGAGTACAGGTACTAGACTTGAAGAAAAATAAATTAATTCAATAATGTAGGTGTCTTTATGCCCCCATCAACACAATTTCCATCATTAAGGAGGTGGGCTTATGACTTTGCCAGTTTGGAATATCTCCAGTTGAAAAGGATTACATATCCTAGCTGAAAGACAGATATACTCGATTAACATTTCTCTCCACTCGGGAATCGCACTAAGGTCTCCTGTACGTGACAAACACTACACCACACAGTGCAGACGCAGGAAGATTTGGAGAGGAGAAAGGAGTTTTTTATTCAGGGGGAGGCGCCTGTCACTGAGG
>NW_004797507.1:963704-969058 GCF_000002075.1 Aplysia californica
GAGGCCAGACACTTTGCCAGTTGGTGTTTGTCGGCGGTATCTTGCACCCAGCCATCGTGAAGTTCAAGAGTTTTTAAAAAAGTCACAGTTTTTGGCAGCAGGGTCTATGTAACTAAAAGGAAAACGTTTTTTCATTACAAAATAATATATTGCACTCCCTGGAGTTTTCGTCTCTTCTGCACGCTCATATAACCTAATGCAGTTAGGAGCGCCGTAAAACACTAACCAAAACAAAATCATCCGTCTCTTCAAAAGAATAATACAGAAAGTTCCTGGTGAATATTTCAACGTTGTGGCTACAGTGTGTCCCCCACCATTACAACATTGCCCTGATTTTTCTGTCAAGCATCGAACCAACAATGCTAAATACATGGAGCATAACGATTTTGTTTTTGGTTGTTTATTTTTTTCTTAACCCTATCCGTCATTTTGTACCCCCGGGATTGTATTCTTCACATTTTAAAATACTTTTAGTATGAAAATCTCTTTGAAACTTTCAGTATTTCTAAAAAAAAATCACTTTGACAGACTGCTATACAAAGTGTACGGATAGGATTAACGAGTAGATTTCCTCTTTGGAAAGTGGTGGCACAGAGTTCCCCAAGTCGTATGGATACGATAGTAAAACATGACTTACGGATAGGGTTAGATAATCATCTAAGCACTAACCAGTTTAAACATTACAGGCACTTTCAGTTTTAATAGTTTATGACATATACAGAGAAAGAAAATTCCATTGCACACACACAGCAACCTTGATGCATAATATTGCTTTCAGAAAACAAGTTCTTCGCACATAGAAGTCACACCTAGACCCATATTTTGTACATACATCTTTGCAGGAATGGATGGCAATATAATAATATATATAAATATATATACTTCAACAACAACAAATATATTTTAAAAATAATTCGCAATATATTCTCCTTTTGGGGATCGGACGGACTGAGAATAGTTATCCTGAGATTTACATTGTCTAGAAAGATAGATACAGCAAGTACATATATTTAGCAGTGGATAAATGTAATACCGACACAATTATGGAAGGAGTTGTAAAAAATCCACTGTAAACATTGAGCAATATCTTATACTAAAATATGTTACAAATAAAGATAATGAACCAAGGAGCTGAACAACATCACTTAGTCAAATGACGAGTCCAAAATATAAAATTAAAAGCTCCTGTTCATTACAATTGAAAACCAATATCTTGAAATATTATTCAGGAGTTTTGATAACTATAGTTACATAATTTTTAAAAAAATATGTACATTTTATCACAGTAGTCAAGGTAAGTCTCACAAAAAGTCAAACAAAACTGCTCTGGCAGTTGAAAAGTGGAATAAGGTTTAACATACCAATACGGTAGAGGATCACAAAAATCAACTTTTTTCTGGCAAAGATCTACTTAAGCCCTAAGCCCTTCACACTTCACTTTTTTGATCCAGAGGACAGGCTTTTATCAGCTGCAGTTTGTCAAAAATGTCAGATAGAACTTTGTAATTCTAAGATGGCGATGTGTCAAAAGACCATTTTAATTCGTTATTTTAAAAATGGGGGGGGGGGGGGTTAGGGCTTAAACAGACCTTTACCACTTTTTCTGTGCACCCAGATTTCTTCCCAGAACAGTTGGTTGTGACCAAAAATGCTGACAGTAAAAGATTTTTATTACATCAACAATGATCATCTATACAAATCTCTTTCTGTCTCCTTCTGGTACACACATGCCTATACACACAGATGCTTAAATACACACAGGTGGCGTGCTCACACACACACACACACACACACAAACACACACACACACACACACACACACACACACACACACACACACACACACAGAGCTTTATATCTTTAATCCTGACAGTCATCTTTTCAATCTATTCTCATGCTATCTTGGTTTTTTAATGCTGAAAAGAGAATACCTGCCCCTTCAGTTATCACGATTGATTTGTTCTCCCTGTCCTAATCCCCTTGAACAATATCTGTCATTCCCTTTTCTTCAGTCTCTTCCATGTCCTTTTTATCCTCATTCAAAACATCTTCCTTCTCATCCGCATTGACATCTCCTTTCTCATTAAGTTCATCACTTTGCTCATGTTTCGGAGGAGCACTGTTTTCAGGAGCTTCCACATCAGCATTAACTTCTCCCTCGTCTTTAGGAACTTCGCCTCCCTCTTCTTTAGAAACATTGCCTCCCTCTTCTTTAGAAACATTGCCTCCCTCTTCTTTAGAAACATTGCCTCCCTCTACTTTAGAAACATTGCCTCCCTCTTCTTCGGGAACTTCGTCTCCCTCTTCTTCAGGAACTTCGTCTCCCTCTTCTTTAGAAACATTGCCTCCCTCTTCTTTAGAAACATTGCCTCCCTCTTCTTCAGGAACTTCGTCTCCCTCGTCTTTGCCACACACTTCAGCCTGACCCTCCCCGCCATCAGCAACATCACCATCTCTACCAACAGAGGAAGCGTGTTGTTCCTTCACTTCAGACGCATCTTTTCCCTCTTCTCTGCTGCTTTCATCTTTTCCAGGGACTGCGTCACCTCCTCCCTCTTCATCAACAGCGACATTGTTTCCTATTTTTCGCTGAGTTTCTTCACCCCCCTCTCCAAGTGGAGCAGTTGCAGCCTGATCTATTTCTGCAGTAGCATCATTATCTTTTTCCTCAGCAACCATTTCGCTAGAGTCATCTTCACCAGCCACATCGCTCACACTTTCTTGGACAGTGACATCAGCTGGGCTTTGTGTGTCCACTTTCCTCACTTCCGCTGCCACCTCTGTTGTATCGATGTCTCCCACCAGCTCTGATGTCACTTGATCTGACGAGCCGCCATCACCAGGGGCACCTTTAGTTTGTGGAGCTTGTACTTTTTCCTGAGGTGAATCCGACTCCGACTCTGTATTTTCTCTCCCCTCTACGCTTCGATTCTGTTGCTCCATATCTTTTTGCTCCTTACTTTCCACTGCTGGAGTGTCCTCTCCCTCCCCTTCATTAACTACCACGCCAGTCTCCTCATCTTTCTGAGCCAAATCTTCTTCAGACGACGACTTTGCAAAGAAAAAACTGCCAGGAGCCTGCAAGTCAGGCGATTCCTCTTCTTCATTATTATTCCCCTTCCCATTTTCTCCATCGTCCTGAATTTGTGACTTGTCTTCCTCATTCCCAGCTTGGCCTTCGTCTTTACTCTCAGTTTCCCCCGGAGGAAAAGACGTACTTTCCTGCTCTTCAACCAATGGTAGACGGACCAGGTCTTCTCTCCCTTCGTCATTTTCTCCCTCGACAGGGGACACTGTATCGTGGCTAATGAAGCGAGCGCTGTCGCACAGAAGCTCTGGGGACATATCTGAGTCCAGACTCTCTCGGTCGGCTTTCTTGTACTCGCTATCCTCCTCATTTCCCATCTCTTTCAGCTGAAACCTGGCAGACAGAGTGCCGTCAGCCTCACCTTGCTCATCCTGTTCCCCTCTTCTGTATCCATCTCTCTCGATTTGCATGCCAGTCTCTTCATCCTCTCCCAATTGGGTTTGTTCCTTCTCTTCCTCATCCTCCTCCCCACCTTTGACCTCCGACCCGTGAGCCCTAGGGGTGGGGCTGCCAGCCGTCGCTGAAGCCCCGCTCTGAGAATTCTGATTGCCGCTGGACAAGTCATCCTGCTTGGATGATCCGTGCTCTGCCTGGACACTGGATAACTCCTCCGCAGGGATATCCACACTCAGGAACGTCTCTTGAACTTTCTCCGACGCACCTTCACCCTTGCGACCTTTTGGGGCAACGTGGAGGACGGTCACCTGAGACACAACTTCTCCCTCCTCCTCCTCCGCCTTCCTCTCTGTCTGTCTGTCCTTTTCATCGCTGTGTTCCATCGGCACCGTCACATGGATCCTTCTGGTTGTCTCCTGACGTCCTCCCTCCCCGTGGTCTCTCCCTCGACTGTCCAGAGCCCGGACCGGCGACGATTCCTCCATCTCACTGACCTCCATCAAGGGCGCCATCGACAGGGAGTCTCTGGACTTGAGATCTCTGCGTGCCCTCTGCTCTACCCTCTCTGCCGGGTCCTTAGGTTCCGGTGAGGGGGGTGGAGGGGCGGGCGATTCTGCCTTTCGTTTTTCATCCAGAACTTTGCGGGCATAATCTCGACCAAGGCCTTCTTCCTTACCCCTGCCTGGCTTCCTACGGTCAGACCTGGATTGAGCATGGAAAAAAAAAAGATAAGCAAATAATACTAATATAAAAAAATTTTTCAATGACTGTGTTTTTAAGCCCCATTGAAACAATATACAGTATAACATGGATAGTTCAAACTCGTCGGGACCGGCCTCGGTAGTTCGAGGGATATCTTATAAAGATAAAGACCGCAGGCACAATTTGACGGATGCATGATTTCGAGTCTTCTGTTCTTGGCCTTGACCTATCCATGTTATACTGTACATGGGAGTGGGTGTAAACCCTACCTGAGAGAGATACAACATTCCAGCAGAAAGACAGAGACAAAGACTTGGAAATCAAACTCAGGTCCCCTGTGTGAAACAGCAAAGCACCTAACTGTGACACCACAGATGCTCGTAAGTGAATGTAAGTGAGATTTACAGGAACAGTAAAGCCGAGAACAGAACTGCACATATTCAAGATTTTCAAATTTAGATCATCAAACAATGAAGGGTCACTTTTAAGGACAAGCAGGCTAACCCAGATTTCGGGGGTTTCCAGAAATCTTGACCTACACCAAAAGTGGGCATTGCCCTACCTATAGGAGGAGAATTTTGGTTTCATTGGCGTGTATATTTGTTTGGTTATAGAGAAAACTCTCCTTGTCATTTAAAGAAACTGAACACAGGACAAAAACTTTACCTTCGATTTTCTCAAAACAGCATTTTCCGGGATAGCCCCCTTGTGCTTTAAAGTGACTGAATGATAGAGCAACTATATATATATATCTATCTGAATAAGAAATACAGTTTGAGTAGCTCGTTTCCTTGTTGGTGGGTGAACTTTGTTTTTTTTTGGCGAGCAAATAAGACCGGCATAATTCTGAATGATTTCTCATATATTTTATTTTGGCTGGTTTTAGGCAAACTGGTGCATTGTAGGTCTACTGGCATTAAGTGGTTGTCAATTACCCCAAACATCTTTTAAGGTCCATGAAAATCAAAGACAAAGCTAAAAATTTTGATAGACATTTTTTATTTAAAAAAAAACCTATGTGTGCAAGCCCTATATATAGGATCCTCATAACAAGGGATCGTTCACAAATGACGGCACCTAAAATTTGGCCAATAGTGAGGCCCCCCCCCACCCACCTTGTCATCTTCTGTCATGTATCCCACGACAACTTTGTAAGGACCCCGCTCCC